>NC_077230.1:82432751-82547751 GCF_027887165.1 Monodelphis domestica
TTTTTGGACTGGGAGGATTTGAGGACAACAACTACTCTGCCCTCTTACTAATCATGTGTCTAAGTATAATTTTTTTAAAAGAAAGATAGAAATTTCATTTTTGTGATGCTTGCAGCATTCCCTGTCTAGCACCTTCTGACTCTTTTTTAAAGAAAATATTCATGAAGTATGCAGATTTTGAATAATCTATTACACTTTGCCCTCTTTCAGTTCTTAATCCTCCATCAGACTTTTCAACACATTTTCTTTCCCATCCTATACATTATCCACTTTCACAGTGAGGTTATCAAGTCCTATATTGATTTGACTTGGCAGACCTTGTCAAGTTAATCATTGGCTTTTTCTATTTCTTTATTCTCTGCAATAGGTGTGGTGAATAACTCGCCATTATCCTTCAGATAACTTGAGAATGAATTGGTCTTTTAAAGCCCTCACAGTTTTGTTATCTCCAGCACATATCACCTCTGAGGTGTATTGGATCTAATCTGGCTGATTTGGGGGAGAGGGTCTTTAGAACCATTTCTAGCTCTCCTATAAGTACAGTCAACATTGTGGCTTCAGAGTTGAAATGTATTGACTCTTCTGTCCTCAATGGTCAAAATAGTTTGCTTTGAAAATCTTTGCAAGAGGACCAGTCAAGACAGTAGAGTAGAAAAAAGTCATTCAGTCCAGCTACCCTCACAACTATCCCAACATTAATTCACCAACAATGAATTGGGAAACTAAAGGAGAAACTACAGTGGATCACATCTGTAACCTGTGATCATTAATTCAACCTACAGGCAAGGGTCCACCACAGGAACTCTGGAATAGGAGTGAGCCAAGGTCATAGATCCAGTCCCCAAAGCTCTGAACTCCACCAAGCTATGCAGCTTTCAGACCCAAGGTAGTAGCACAGGTTCTCCTAGACAGGTCAAGAACATAGACTTGTAGACCAGAGCCCTGAGCTAGGTCAGCAACACAAAGATGCCTAGGGTTGGTCTCTGCCTGAGCCCCTGACCCAGGCCAGAAGTGTGAGGACTTTCAGTTCAGTACACAGAGCCTCCATCAAGGCATTTTCCAGAAAAAGATCATAAAATAAAGTTTTCTGTCCTGGAAAGCAATGTAGAGATCTCCAAGAGGGGATGTGATGGCACATACATACCCCTGAGTTTCCAGCGATGCCAATAATGCTTGGTTGACTGGAGTCAACTCTAGAATAATGTCCAAACAAGAAACATTTTTAAAAAGTTATTAGAATGTGAGGGATGCCCAAGTCTCAAACCCAGAGGAAGAAAATATCATCAGAATGCCTAAAAAACAAAGCCCAAAGAAAAGTATAATTTGCCTACAAGATCAAGTGTAATTCCTCTAAAAAAAAGTTTATAATGATTTTTAAATGACAAAAATTAAATTAGAGCAAAAGAATTGGAAGATGAAAGCTATGGAGAAAAGAAACAGAAAGATAACATAGTAGAAGCAAGCCTTGCCTGAATCAACAGTCTGAAAATTAAGATATGTCAAACAGAAGTTAATAACTCCAAGAGACAAGAAATATTAAAACAAAGTCAAAAGAATAAAAACATAGAAGAAAATAAAGTGTCTTATATTGAAAACAAATGACCTGGAAAACAGATCAAGGGAACATCATTTGAAGAACATTTAAAGTCATGACCTTAGACATTGTATTTCAAGAAATCTCAAAAGAAAACTGCCAAATCTTTTAGAACCAGAGAGTAAAGTTGAAATCCAAAGAATTCATTGGTCACCTCATGAAAGAAAACCCAAAATGAAAACTTCTGGGTATATTATAACTGAAATCCAGAGCTTCCAGATTAAAGGGGGGGGAAATACTGTAAGCAGCCAGAAAGAAAGAATTAAGAACCAAGTAGCCACAGTCAATCTGACATATGACCAGGCACTTATTGCTAGTCATCACTATAAAGGAATGGAATATTTGGAATATAATCTTCCAAAAGGCAAAGAATGTGGGTTTATAGCAAAGAATAGCTTATTCAGAAAAACTCAGTATGATTCTACAAGGGGGAAATAGATCTTTAATGAATAGAAAACTTCTGAGTATTCCCCATGAAAAGACCAATGCTTAGTAGAAACTCTAAAAAATGAGCATGGGAATAAAGAGAAACACAAAAAGATAAGTATAAACAAGCAATATGGAAACATTTTATAATGATAAAATACATGTATTCTAAAAGACAGGAGTTGAGGATGATATAAGCACCTCCTGAGAGTCATAATATCATCAGAGGTGATACAGAAAGTCAAATAAGATGGAAGACCTGAAAGTAATTTTTATTTTGTTTTGATCATTTTAAAAGGAGAAAGGATCCAGGACAATTTTGAGGGATTTATGAAAAAGAATGCTATCCTCATCTAGAAAAAGAAGTGTGGGAGTAGAAATACAGAGGAAAGCATATGATTTATCATTTGTTTATATCGGTGTATGATTTGGGGTTTTGGTATTAAAAGATTACTCTATCACAAAGATGAATAATATGGAAATAGGTTCTGAGTGATAATACATGTATAACCCAGTGGAATTGCTTGTCAGCTCTGGGAGGGAGGAGGCAAAGAGGGGAGGGAAAAAACAAGAATCATGTAACCATGAAAAAAAATTTTTTTAAGGAGAAAGGAAAGGGAGGTAGAAGTGGGATCAACAGGAAAGAAAAATGTAATGGAGAGATTTATTATTTTACATAATTTAGAAGTACCAGTAAAAAGCTACACAAATGAAGAAGGGAGAGAAATAGTTGGTATTGGGGCAGCTAGATGGCTCAATAGATAGAAAGCCAAGCCTGGAGATGGTAGATCCCAGGTTCAAACTGGGCCCCACATATTTCCTAGCTGTATGACCCTGGACAAGTCATTTAACCTCAATTATCTCGCTCTTACCTCTCTTCTGCCCTCAAACCAATACTTAGTATAGAGAGAAAGTAAGGGTTTTAAAAAAAAAGAAGCATTTGATATCCCTTGAACCTCACTTTGAACTGGTAGAAAAGTGAGCAGAATCAGGAAAAATTTATATAAAACAATTTTATTATTTTATTTGTTTATTATATTAATAATTAATATCATGTTTATAGTTTTATTTATACAAATTTGTATACAAAATACAAATTTATAAGTTATGAATATGTTCACTTCCTATAAAAAATATATATACATACCTATATCCACTTTCTAAAAAATGATCACATTAACAAAGAATGATCATTTATACAAAATTTTATATATATATATATATATATATATATAAATGTGCTACCTCCACTAAGTCCTACTCTGATATTTCCTTATGGTCTGATGGCAACACTATGTTCTCAAAGACTACACTAGCAGAGTAAAAACAGACTCTGGTAATTCTGTTTTGTTTTTAATTTTTTTTAACCTTTATCTTCTATTTTAGAACCCATACTAAGTATTGGTTCTAAGGCAGAAGAGAGGTAAGGGCTAGGCAATGGGGGTCAAGTGACTTGCCCAGGGTCACACAGCTGGGAAGTGTCTGAAGCCAGATTTAAACCTAGGACCTCCTATCTCTAGGCCTGTCTCTCAATCCACTGATCTACTCAGCTGCCCCTCTCATTCTTAATTTTTGATACTAGTAATTTGTTTTTCTTCTTCCTTTTTAAAAAATAAAATCAACCAATGGTTTATTTTATTGTTTTCCCCCATAAAATCTGCTTCTATTTTTGTTTATTAGCTCAATAATATAAAAAATAATACAATTTTAATTGTATTAATCTTCCTTTTGATTTTCAGGATTTCTAATTCAGTGTTTAGTTGGGAATTTAAATTTTCTCTTTTTCTAGTTTTTTTTTTCAGTTGCATGCCCAATTTATTGATCTACTCTTTATCTTATTGATGTGTCTCAAGATGGAAAATCTCCCCTAAGTACTTCCTGAATGCTTGCATGAATCCCCACCCCCAGTCTGTGAAGATGTATGTATGAACTACAGCTGAATTATAACTAGAAGTTTCCCAGAAACAATCGTGGGTAAAAGGGAGGAGGATTTCTGGGGGGAGACTTTCCCTAAGACTGAATGTGGTCCAAAGGATGCTGGGTCATGAGGGTTGTGAAAGAAACAACCTCCCTTAGCACTGGACCTGCATGACACAAATAATTCACCAAAATAAGGGAGTGATGAAATTCAGGGTTTTTTTACTCTCATTTTATGGTTTTGTTGCTGCTTTTCTTTTTAAACCCTCACCTTCCATCTTGGAGTCAATACTGTGTATTGGCTCCAAGGCAGAAGAGTGGTAAGGGCTAGGCAATGGGGGTCAAGTGACTTGCCCAGGGTCACACTGCTGGGAAGTGTCTGAGGCCAGATTTAAACCCAGGACCTCCCATCTCTAGGCCTGACTCTCAATCCACTGAGCTACCCAGCTGCCCCCTGTTGCTGCTTTTCTTGATGTGAGAAGATCCCCTTCCCTTCAAGAGGCTGACTGTTCCCAAGAAATCTCCCCTTCCTCTCCTGTGAAGCTGTGAGCCAGGATTCTTTTCTCTGCCAAGGGTTCAGCACTTTAAGCTGGATCCCCAAACTCTGAAATCTGGGATTGCTAAAGAGTCAGACTCAAGACTTTCCTGAGTGCTCCTTCTTTTTGGAGAAGCTTTGATCCCAGATGAGGATCCAAGGTCTCTCCCCAGTGAGATTACTGAGCTGAGAATGGGGGGAAAGAATTTGTCCATATTCCAATCAGAGTCCTAAACTAAGGCTCTCTCAGCTCTATAATAGTATAAAGGTGCTCAAGGGATCCTCCAGAACAATCCCTTGTGCTTTGTGTATTTATTCTTCTTGTCATCAATAACAATAATAACATCATTTATTCATTCATTCATTCATTCATTCATTCATTCATTCATTTAAGCCCTTACTAAGAACCAATTCCATAGCTAGCACTGATGTAATGTCTATTATTTGCCAGGCATTGTGCTGTGTGTTTTTTTTAAACCTTACCTTCCATCTTAGAAATAATACTATTTCTTATTCTAGAGGGGTAAGGGCTAGGCACTGAGGGTTAAGTGACTTGCCCAAGGTCATATAGGGAGGACATAGGAGGCCAAATTTGAACCCAAGACTGGCTCTCTGTCCACTGAGCCACCCAGCACCCCTCCACCTCCACCCATGCTCAGTGCTTTTATAAATATGATCTCATTGGAAGGTAGATGCTATCGTTATCCCCATTTTACAGATAAAAAAACTGACTCAGACAATGACTTGCCCAGGATCACACAACTGGTGTCTGAGGATAGATCTGAATATCAGATCTACTTGATTCCAAGGCCAGCCTCTAAGTATGAACATAAACCCCTTGACCTCAAGGACTCTTTTATTTTTGGGTTTGTATCCCCAGCAACTAGCAAGGTGTGTTGCATAGAGTAGACTTAACAAATGTAATGAATATTTCTTGAAACGAAAAGAACAGAACTGAGAATAGCTAAAGTAGTGGGAGGAGGTCAAGAAAGTGGGGAAGATGTTAGTATATACTCATTAGCATACATAGAAGGCACTTAATAAACTCTTTTTCATTTATTCGTGTGTTCATCTAGTCATTCCATTGTGCATCCCATTTCTGTAGGACTGTTTTGCTGGCTGAAGTTTATATTCATCAATATTCTCATGTGGAAAACTAGACCATGGAAATTTCTATAATAAGGCTTTCTAGAACCAGAATGAAAAAAAAATTCTCAGGCTTCCTTATTCTATATATTGGCAGGAGAGTCATAAAAATTAACAAATGGAAAAAATCTGGTTAAGTTATTCACCAAGAGGCAACATGGGATGACTATTTACCATATGCTCTCTCTCTCCCCTTATTTCGTGAATATTCCAAGAAATGTAAATTAACTTACTCCCCTAGGAATTCTTTCCCTTTGCCTAGTGGGTCTCCTGCTCTAAAAAACGTGAATATCCTCTCCCTCTCTCTGCCCCATCATCCGATTTCCAGTCTACATTTTCTTTTTCTTATTTCCTCTAATTTACCTGTATCAAAAGTTGATATGCCAATTTTAAAAAAGCGATGCCATATTGTAAATGGCTCCCATGGCTCTCACTACTCGTTGCTATGTATATTCATAACTTAATCTTTTTATTGTTTCACATTCACTTAACATTTTACATGCAAAGTACTTTTTAAACATCTTTTATTCTTTCAGGCCCAGAGTAGGCACTCCATAAATATTTGTCGAATTGAATTTGTTAGCAATATGTAGGAAATCGCTTTGGAAAGCATATTTAAATAGCATGGAGGGCAACAAAAATGATTATTTGAAAATGGGCCTGTGATGTTTGCTATTACTTTATGAGTTTGAATTTTCAAGGCTAACATAGATAATAGATCATAGATCACAGAATTTTAGAGCTGGAAGGGACCTTAGTTCTAAAGTTCTTTGATCTATGATCTAGTGAGCCTTGAAAAGTCAAACCTATAAAGTGATGTACGAGGCAGTTAATTTCATCCTAGACACTATCCAGCATTTGGGGCAACCATCTCAAAATGAGAGTTCCCAGGCTGTGGCAACATGGCTCCCAGAGAAAAGCCACCAATTGGCTTTTCTTTATTAATTAATGAATGGGTAATTATTTACCAATGGTTAACTCACTTATATTATATATAAACAAATAATACACACACTATATGTATTTGTATGTTAATATAATCAAGTTAATTTTTATAGAAAGTGAACCTATTTATGTGTATGTCTAAATTTTTGATAAGTGCATTAAGATGTAATGATTAATTGGTTGATTGGCTCAGTTGACCCCCATACTCACATTAATATGTTAAAAATTACCAGAGGGGGCAGTGCATTGAGAGCCAGACCTAGAGATGGGAGGTCCTAGGTTCAAATCTGGCCTCAGACACTTCCCAGCTGGGTGACCCTGGGCAAGTCACTTAACCCCCATGGCCTAGCCCTTACCACTCTTCTGCCTTGGAACCAAAAAGTAAGGGCTAGGCAATGGGGGTCAAATGACTTGCCCAGGGTCACCCAGCTGGGAAGTGTCTGAGGTCAGATTTGAACCCAGGACTTCCCATCTCTGGACCTGGCTCTCAATCCACTGAGCTACCCACTTGCCCCCCAGGATCCATTCCTTTTTACTTTCCAAAGATAGGAAAGAAAGGGGGGGGGGGGAATGCTAAAAAATCAGAAGCAATATTCATCTTTTCTCAGGCTGAACAACTAGGTCACGAGAGCCCCCACTTGTCCTTTTATAGCCTTTTTCCAATTTCCATGAACAAACTGGGTCCCCAAGAGTGGAAATGTCTTGCTTAAAGTCTCACAGGGAGTGGAAGACCTGTTTTGGTCAAGGGCACGTCTCCTGATTCCCAGTCCAATGGGATACCAACCTGCCTCTGAATACTGACATTCCAATAGCTGCCACTTGCAAGCTTCATGACAATACAGAGTTCTTGGCCTCTCCTCTTCTATGACCACTGCCTCAAATATGATAGGAGAAAGGTTATTCATTGGTTTTTAGTGTCCTTAAGACTGCCACTGGAATTTAGAAGAATAGGTAGCAGAGTATGGAGGGTAGAATGCTAAAGTTCAAGTCAGTTGAGACCTCCAGACAAATTCCACCTCTGACTTTCTCTGGAACCCTGGACAAGTCACTCAACTCCCAGACCCAGAGTGGCTATAATAATAGCGAGCATTTATATGGTGCTTGGAGGTCTGAAAATTTCTTTACAAAATATCTTTACAAATATGAAATTCGTAAATTTTACAAATGTGAAATTTGTAAATTTGTAAAAAAAATTACAAATATCAAATTTCATTTGATCCTTATAACAATCCTGGGAGGGAGGAGCTATAATTATGCCCACTTTACAGATGAGGAAATTGAAGCAGATCGGACAGCTGGTAAGTGTCTAAGGCGAGATTTGAAGTCAGGACTTCCCGACAGGTCCAGCACTCTATCCATTGCACAGCCCAGTTGCCTAACCTACTTCACAGGGTTGTTGTGAGGATAAAATAACATATAGAAAGCCCTCGGCAAACCTTAAAGCACCATATAAATTCTAGCTATTATTATTATAATACTTATGGAACCTCCTTGACAAGGTTGTTTTGGGAGACTAAGTAAAATAGTATGTAGAAGGGTTTTTCAAGCCTAGATAAAGACCAATTATTACTCTAGGGGAACTGGGTGAAGTCCCTTGGAAACAGTTTCTTATATGAGATAAATTTTGAACAAGGCTTTGAAGAAATTTTATTTCTGTGAGGCTGGTAGGTAGCGCAGTGGATCGAGTGCCTTGTCTAGAGACAGGAGGTCCTGGGTTCAAATCTGGCCTCACACACTTTCTATGGATGTGACCCTGGACTAATCATTTAATGCCCATTGCCTACCTCTTCTGCCTTGGAACCATTTCATAGTATTAATTCTAAAATGGAAAGTAAGGGTTCAAAAAAGAAAAAAAAAGGCGAAATGTTATATTTAGGTTAATCAGAGAAATGAGGAGAAGAATAATGAGGATGGCATTTGAGATAAAGGGAACATACATGCAAAAACAGAGAAGTGGAAAATGAGCAGGTGTTGGAAGGATGGAAGGTTTAAGGAGTCTGGCCTAAGTGGAAGGCTATGATCATGAAGAATGGTTCATCATGAACTCCTGAAATCATAATGTGGCTTTAGGCTGCAAAGAAGTACATCACGCATGAACTTCACAGCAGAAAAGATACAAAAGTTTACTGCTCTCCTGTATTTATCTCAAATACAAATAGTGGATCAACATCTAGAATTTAAGGGCAGTTAACTGGTGCAATGGACGGTGGTAGTCTGGAGTCAAGAAGATTCTTTCTCCTGAATTCAAATCTGGCCTCAGACAATTACTAGCTATGTGACCCTGGGCAAGTCACTTAACCCTATTTGCCTCAGTTCCTCATCTATAAAATGATCTGGAAAAGGAAATGGCAAATCATTCCAGTATCTTTTGCCAAGAAAACCCCAAATGGAAATTGACCAAATAAAATGATGTTTAAATTAAAACAAAAGAAAAGAAAACCCCAAATGGAGTCATGAAGAGTCAAACAACTGAAAAAAATGACTGAACCATAGCGACAAAAACTGAGTAGTCTCTGGATGGAGACATCAGTGGTCTCTTGGTGCTAGTAAACAACTTTGTCTATTTTGAGAAATTAACTAGAATTCCAAGAATAATCCATGATAAGGTAGCTAATCATGCCAGAGCAGATGGCGCCCTGTTCATTCCAGTCCCCATCACCCACAGAGAGGGGGCAGAGTTGCCTCCTCATGAGGCCTCATCTTGTACAATCTATTTTATAAAGCCCCATTTAAGGGTTCCACAATATGTTTCTCGTTTTCTGAGAAGCTCTTTCAACTTAACAAATTCAAACATGCTCTAGAAAGTCTTAACCTTAACCCCAAAGGATTCACAATGAAAAAGTTGGTATCTCTGGATCAAAGAATTCCATTTTTTACTTTATTTACTTCGTGAGTTTTTTCTTGTATGTTCCAATACGTGTCTTCTTTCGCGGCATGAATATGGAAATATGGATTGCGTGACAAATTGGAATAAACTACATCAGACTGTTTACTATAAGAGGAAGACGGGTCTGGGGGTGAATGAAGTTCCTTGGAAATGATTTCTTATATAGGAAAGATTTGGAGCTAGTGGGGAAGGGAGGAGAAAACCTGGATCACAAAATGTCAGATAACAATTGTTAAAAACTGCTTCTACGTGTAATTGAAAAAAAGAGTCAAATCTGAAAAAAAGGCCGTCTCCATCTGCTGATGGCTGTAGGGTCAAATGTAAATACAAGAGGACATGGTCAAGAGGATTGTGGGGTGTGCAGGGCTAGTACAGAGCTATGGATTAATGATAAACCTGCAGATGGAGGCCACCCACCAGCCAGCACCTAAACCTCTCTCATGCAGCTGAAGGTTTTCATTGATCACGGAGAGGACTGAATTCTGCTACCTTAGCAGCCCACTGCTCCATGATGCGTGTCAGTTCAATGCTGATGTGATTGCTGAGCCCTAGCAGAAAGAAAGTGCAAAATGGGAGAAATACAGCAGGCCTGAAAAAGAGCAAAAAAAAAAAAAACACTTTTCAAAATAAAAGAAGGAAAACAATCCGTTTTGTCTCTACTCAGATGCTTTTTTTATGCCCCACTCTAGCATTTAGGCTTCTTCAGGGTGAAGACTCTCTCTTTTTTGCTTTTAAATCCCAGTGCCCAGTACAGTGTCTGGTGCAGAGTAGGTGTTCAATAAATACTTACTGACTGACTTTTGCATCTGAAAACTACAGTACACATGTAAAACCCAGAGGAATTGCACGTTGGCTACCGGACGAGAGATGAAGACCATAAATCATGTCAATTAAATAAAATTAATTAAATAAAATAAAAAAGGAAGTACTTTGATGAAGCAGTAGAGCATCCAGAAAATAGCAACCAGACTGGGGTGTGAGTTCATGTCTTGAGAGGACTAGTAAAAAGAGGCAGGAATGTTCAGCCTGAAAAAGAGAAGACCCATGGTGACCCTTGACAAATGCAAAAGAGAATGGACGTGTTCTCTTTGGTGTCTCCAGAAAACAGCACTAAAAGCAATGGGGAAGGGGCATCGAGGTAGCACAGTGGATAGAGCACCAGGTTTGGAGTCAGGAGGACCTGGATTCAAATTGAGCCTTAGGTACTTTCTAGCTGTGTAATCCTGGGCAAGTCACTGTGACTGCCTCACCTTTATTGCTCTTTCTCCTTCAAATCAATACTTAGTATCAATTCTAAGACAGAAGGTAAAGATTATTTGGGGGGGGGGGGGATGAAGTTGCAAAAAGGCAGCTTTAAATTTGATTTCAGAAAAAAAAACTCCTCTAATAATTAAAGCTATCCCAAAGTGAAAATGGAAGCCAATTCAAATGTGATTGGAAAAGATTTAACAAAATAAAGATACAACAGAACACAGATCATGTTAATAGTTGGTTTCCTAAGTCAGTATGCAGTCCTCAAGCATCCTTAGGCATGGCCTAGTGCTTGGGTGTCTACTGCCCCAATCAGGCTACTTTCCCACTGGAGTATAGACCGGATGATCATAGACGGAGAGCTGAAATGGATCTTAGAAAGCATCGAGTCCAATTCCCTGATTTTACAAATGAGAAGCGCCCGGAGATGAAGTACCTTCTCCAGGGACTCACACCTAGTATGTGTCTGAGTTGAGATTCAAACTCAGGTCTTTATACCTTCCAGGCCAAAGATCTATGCACCAAGCACAGCGCAACGGCCTTTGTTAAGAGTTCTAGAGTGAGGACTGCTTTTCTGGTATTGTGGGGGGGTGCGGCTTGGGGTGACCCCCAGGGGTTCAGGATGGGCATGAATGCAAGACTCTAAAACTTAGCAATAAAAAGAGAAAAGTATTCATGTAGAGGGCAATGTTGGAAGGCCAGGAGCTAGGCTTAGGGGCGCACACTGCCTCCCTGGGGGATGGATCCGGGGTCTGTACCTGGAGAAGGGTATGGGTGCAGGCGGAAGTGGGGGGGCCACCCCGCTGGGGTCAGCGTGGTGTGGGATGCCTTGAAGACGCGGGGTTTGGCTGGCGTAGTTTCGGGGACAAAGAGAGGCCCTAGATTACAACCCGGTGATCTCGGGGCATAAGCAGAAGATGCACATCTGTGTCCGTCTCTGAATCTAGGGGGGATTCCGGGGGGATGTTCCCCTCTGGAGTCTCTCATCCTCAGTGTGTGATATCCAGGCTCCTCAGCATGGACAAGGAATACAAGGAGGGAAGGAAGGGCATCTTACTGCCTGCAGTTTGGCCCGAAGCCCTTCTGTGATTTGGGGGTACAAAGGGAAGTCCAGAGGCCCGTGCCAGGGTGATTTAGACTAGATGGCCCTGGGGTCCTCCCAACACCAAAACGCTGTTCTTCCCGGGCCCTGGAGCCGTTTCACATCCCAGTGACTCTTTATCGGTTCCCTCGTGTTCGTTATCTCTGCACTGATGATTCCCAGATCTACGGAACCAGCTCTAGTTTCTCTCCTGATTTCCAGCATCTCCGATTACATAGTGGACGTTTGGAAATGAGTGGCCCGTGGGCATATCCGATTCAACACACTCAAAACAGAACTCATTATTTTTCCCACCAAATTCTTCTTTCATCTGAACTTCCCTGATATAATTTTTTTTTTAAACCCTTACCTTCCGTCTTGGAGTCAATACTGTGTATTGGCTCCAAGGCAGAAGAGTGGTAAGGGCTAGGCAATGGGGGTCAAGTGACTTGCCCAGGGTCACACAGCTGGGAAGTGTCTGAGGTCAGATTTGAACCTAGGACCTCCTGTCTCTAGGCCTGACTCTCAATCCACTGAGCTACCCCAGCTGCCCCCCCCCCCGATATAATTTTTTTAAACCCTCACCTTCATCTTACAATTAATACTGAGAATTGGTTCCAAAGCAGATGAGTGGTAAGGCTAGGCAAGGGAAGTTGAGTGACTTGCTCAGGGTCACATAGCTAGGAAGTGTCCGAGGTCAGATTTGAACCCAGGACCTCCCATCTCTAAGTCTGGCTTTCAATCCATTCTAGCTGCCCTCATGAACTTCCCTGTTATGATTGAGGGTACAATTCCTCCCAGTCATTCAGGGTCACCACCTCAGGGTTATACTTGACTTCCCACTTTCTCACCCCATATAGCCAAACATTTGTCAACATTGGATCTTAGTTTAATAGGTCCTTATCACTCTTGCCTGGACTGTTGCAATGCCCTCCTGTGTCCCTGACTCAAAACTTTCCCAACCCAATTCATCTTCTATGGAGGCCAAAGTTATTTTCCTGAAGTGTAGATCTGGTAGATCACCTCCTTCCCTTCCCTCCTAGGCAATAAACTACTGACTCCCTATTAGTTCCAGGATTAACGATGAAGTCCTCTACGTAGCATTTAAAGCCTCTATCTGGACCCTTTCAAAGTGTCTGGTCTTCTGTCATTCCCCCCACATGCTCCAAGGGCCATAATAAATGTTGAATAAATGACTGGTGATTTACTAAATGGAGGAGTTGTGACCCAGTTTGCTCCCACAAGACAAAAGGAATACGATTAGATCATTATCCCAGTAGTCTCTGTTTTCCTTCAACACAAATGCCCTGGGAGAGCACCCTGGATTCCAGATCTACAGAAGGACAACTCAGGGAATGATGAGCATTCACATAGAGGAGGGAAGAAGGATGGAAGCCCAAGAACACAATGGCCAGGATAGGCATTCTCTAGATCTCAAGGCGTTCTGGCTCTTCCCAAACGAAGGGGGCTAGTCCATTGATCGCCAGCACTGGACCTATCTCTGATGCTGCCTTAAATAGCTCTTTGTAAGTCCTTTGTAAATAAAAGCTGATTATCCATAGACTATAAGGGTACCCTGCTGCCAAAACAGTCTTGGTCTAGTAAGGCATAGGTAGACATGGATAAGATGGAGAGCTGAACCAACCAAACTGATCCACTTGGGTAGATAAAATCATAGCCCCACTGACAAAGCTCCAAAAGGGAATTTCTGAAATCACTGTCAATATCCTTCAAATAATAATTCTCTCTAAAACCAGGAAAATTGCTCAGGCCTATAATGGACCCATAGAATTTATTTTGATTTGGAATCAGCCTCTTGAGCTTAGTTTAAGTTAAAGCCAATGCTAGAGGTCTTCTCAAGACACCCATATTCTCTCTGAGGTGTGAAAGTACCATATACCCAGCTAATACCCATTTTGTGTTTTTGTCTGATTTATGGGTCATAATGGCCAAAGAATTAATCCCCTACAGGCTACTGATTAGATGGATCTCCAAACAAGACTAGGCTTGTCCTCAGAGAAAAGACACAGTTTGTGGGCCCAAAAATTCTTTTCTGCTGAGTTGAACTTAACCGAGACACATTCACATTACAACAAGGCATTTGAAAAGGACTTCTGGGAAGGGAAAACACTATCTTTCTCTACTAACCTGCAAATAGGAAAATGCCCTCTGTCTTCAGAGATCTGGCTCAGGCTCTCTGAAATGGACAGGGGCTTCAGATTACCTTACTCTAAACCTAAGCCCTTCATATAGCATCAGGAATCCTCAAGGTACTCCAAAGCCTCAAATATAGCCTGGAGGAACAATTCCTATAGTTCCTAAATCCACTGGGATGTTAGGCTCCATGGACATTCAATAATCCCTCTGAAATACACTAGGGCAGCAATGGTGAATATATGGCACGAGTGCCAAAGATAGCATGCAGAGCACTCTCTGTGGGCATCCAGCCACCTTCCCCCCACTCCAGAATTCATTGCTAGAAAGGCAGAGGGACTCATCAAAGTTGAGTCCTTTCCCCTCTCCATGCACCTGACATTTTTTTCACATCACACCCTCCCTGCCCCCCACCCATCCCCCACCTAGCAGCCCAATAGGATCACTTCCTCCTCCCCTGTCTGGGGCAGGGAAGCAGAGGGGTGGGGACAAGGTCTGGCACTCCTTCTCTAAAAACCTCGCCATCATTGCACTAGGGTCTATGCCATGGAAAAAGGCAATAAGGTAGCAAATGCTGGTTATTCAAACAAATAATAGTCAAGAAATATTTATGAAGCACCTGCTAAGCACTGGGGAGACAGATACAAAAAAAAAAAAGCTATCCAATCCCCTCAAGGTTCTTACAATCTAATGAGGGAATATAATGGGTTATTTCAACCTAATGGACAGCTATTTCAAGAAGATAAGCAAAGGGGATAGCTAGTATGGTCCAGTGGATAGAAATCCAGGCCTAGAAAGAGGAGATCCTGGTTTCAAATCTGGCCTCAGACATTTCCTAGCTGTGTGACCCTGGGCAAGTCACTTAACCTCCATTGCCAATGCCTTATTTAATTATTTTATTTATTTATTTATTATTGCATGATAAAATAATCAATATACAGTATTGATTCTGACAGAAGTGAGGGCTTAGGGAAAAAAAGATAAGCAAGTCTTTTAGGGAGGCGAGGGACACACTGTATTATTATAAACACACTATCATCCTCCAGATATACTACAAAACAACAGGACCACAGTTGCTGCTATCGATAATGACTTCAATGTGTTTAGAGCAAAAGTGTTGTTCACATAATAACCTTATAGCAGGCATTATTATCCCTATTTTACAGACAAGAAAACTGAGGCTGATTGAATTTAAGTGACTTAGTCCTAGTCACAGTGAGGCAGGATCAGAACCAGAACTCATTCAGAAACACTTATTAAGTTTCTGTTGCCAATCAAATGTCTGGGTTGGGAGCTCAGGATTCAAATACAGAACAATGCAGTCACCAGCCTCAAAGAAGACGCCTTCTTTTTTGCAGGTGGGGGTGGGAAGGTCTGGAAATGGCAAGCGTGCAAAGAAAGACAAGATAATTTGAGGGTGGAGAGAATACCAAGGGCTGGGAAGATCAGGAAAATAGCACAAGAAGTGGCAAATTTGCTGAGCTTGAAAAGAAGCTATGGATCCTAAAAGGCCAAAGCAAGGGTTAGTAAGAGTGTTTTAGGCATGGAAAACTATTCAAAGACTGTGCAAAGACATGGAGATGGGAGATGGAAGATTCCTAAGGATAAAAGTTCTCTCTCTCTGTTGGACACCACGAGACAATAGGCCAGTCTGCCAGGAAGAGGAAGAATAGGAAATAAAAGTAGGAAGTCTAGAAAGCTAGGTGCCCTCTGTTTGTCACGCAGGCCATGGAGAGTCACTGCAATTTTTTGAGGAGAATCATTAAAGGATCAGAGCTTGAGGAATATTAATATGACAGCTTTGTAGAGGATGGACTAGAAAGGGGGATCTGGATGCAAGGAGAACAATTAAGTAAGAGGCTATCGCAATGGTGCAGTTGAGACTCAATGAGGACCTGAACAGGGATGGTCGCCACTTCGTGGTTGGCATCTGTCAGCTTTCTCCACAAGTCATACTTGACATACCATGAAATGGCATTTCAGACTGGGCACGTATCCGCCTCTCCCAGCATGTCATCTGTGTCCTGTCCCTTGACCTTTGCTTGGTTTTACTTGTGCTCCGCGGATCAAACCTTGAACCAGACTTCCAAGGCCAGCAGGAGGAACATTTCTTATTTCCTGCATTTCGTGTTTCTATTAATACGCTCCAGCATCGTGTTGGCTTTTAATAACAGCGCAGCGTTGGAGTCCCCGTCTCCCCTCTCCAAAGAATCATGGACGTTTGCAAAACACAGCTTTCTAGCAGCCAATGTGATAGTGGGGAAAAAATATCCCCGCGATCTGCACAGTGTCGGGGGACAGATTCTTCTTCTCCTTCTTTCTCAGGCACAGTGGGAAATCGTTCCCACTAACAAACAATTTTGCAGGGATAAAGCTTGAGAGAGGAGGACAGAGGCCCGAAATGGTATATTTTTAGCAATTTTGATTAAATTATGGAGATGTGAAGTTGATAATTTATTGAAGGGGAATAAGGAACTCTATGTAAATGTTTGTGAGATGAATAATTAATGTGACTTTCCAACATCAGTAGGCCTTTAATTAAAGCCCCTGTGAAACAAAGCAAGACCCAAAGAGCACAATTATTACAGCAGCTAATTGCATCTTTCCCATGTGAAGCAACATTCGAGATTCCATGCTTAATTTGCATGTTTAAAGGGGGCTGGACCACACCTAGGGTGACAGTTGCTTTTACCCTAGTTTAACTGCTTCTCTGAGAACTAGAATTCTTCTGGGAATTCAATCCCTGAAGGAGAGGCCGTTGCCTAAGGGCTGGTGGTGGACCCTGCCTTAGCACAAAGTATGGTTGAGCTGGACCTGAGTGCAGCATTACTCTGTGCCCTAAGAAAGGCCAAGTGGAATAGGTGGAAATCTGCAGATGCTTCACTGTCATCCCCTCACTCTATCCCTAACCCATGACAGATACAGGATCAGAGTTATGAATTGTGCTTGCATCGTTTTGCTAACATGTGTCTGGACACAGATGATTGGTATTTGGAACAACCTGGACTTTAAAGCTAAGTTAAGGGGGCAGCTATCTCACTAGGCCTAGAGATGAGAGGTTCTGGGTTCAAATGTGGCCTTAGACACTTCCCAGCTGTGTGACCCTGAGCAAGTCACTTAACCCCCATTGCACAGCCCTTACCACTCTTCTGCCTTGTAACCAATACACAGTATGGATTCTAAGATGAAAGGGAAGAATTTTTTAATATTTAATATAAAGAGAGAGAGAGAGAAAGAAAGAAAGGAGGGAGGGAGAGAAAGAGAGAGAGAAAGAGAGACAGGAAGGAAGGAAGGAAAGAAGGAAGGAAGGAAGGAAGGAAGGAAGGAAGGAAGGAAGGAAGGAAGGAAGGAAGGAAGGAAGGAAGGAAGGAAGGAAGGAAGGAAGGAAGGAAGAAGGAAGAAAGGAAGAAAGGAAGAAAGGAAGAAAGGAAGAAAGGAAGAAAGGAAGAAAGGAAGAAAGGAAGAAAGAAAGAAAGAAAGAAAGAAAGAAAGAAAGAAAGAAAGAAAGAAAGAAAGAAAGAAAGAAAGAAAGAAAGAAAGAAAGAAAGAAAGAAAGAAAGAAAGAAAGAAAGAAAGAAAGAAAGAAAGGAAGGAAGGAAGGAAGGAAGGAAGGAAGGAAGGAAGGAAGGAAGGAAGGAAGGAAGGAAGGAAGGAAGGAAGGAAGGAAGGAAGGAAGGAAGGAAGGAAGCCAGGTTAAAAATGGATTCCTAGTTCAGCATTCTTTCTGTCACACCACATTATAGGAAGTAGCAGGAAGAATATATCATGTCATCCATGTTAATAAGCACCAGTGTATCTTTTTGCATTTTTAAGCTGTTTCAATATAACTGGAGGCAGCTAGGTGATTCAGTGGATGGAGTATCAGGCCTGGGGTTGGAACAACTTGGGTTCAAATCTGGTCTTAGACACTTCCTTATTGTGTGACTGTGGATAAGTCACTTAATCCTGATTGCCTAGCCATTGCCACTGCTCTATCTTAGAACTGATACTAAGACAGAAGGTAAGAGTGAGAGAGAAAAGGGGGGGAGGGGGGAGGGGGACAGAAACAGAGACAGAGAGGGGAGAGAGAAAGAGAGAAAGATAAACATACAGAGAGACACAGAGAGACAGAACTAGGGAGAGACAGAGAGAAAGAGAGAGAAAGAGATAGACACACAAAAAGACAGAGATAGACAGAGAAAGAGCTAGAAACAGAGACAGAGACAGAGACAGAGAGACAGACAAAGAGACAGAACAGAAACAGAGACAAAGAGAGGGAGAGATTGTAGACTCCACAAATGGAGGAATGATTGCTCAGAGGAATAAAATAATCAGAAATCTCCTTGCTCAAAAATCAACAAACAGTTATTAATCACATGGTATGTGCAAGGTACCATTCTAGGTATGGGGCATGTGAGAATAAAATAATATGAATATGAAATACGAACAAAAATGAAATCATAAGAAGCTGACATTTATTCCGTGCTCTCAGGTTTTTCTGAGAGCTATGCATATACTATTTCATTTGATCATCATAACCGCCCTGGTAGGCAGAGTTAAATTAAAAGAAAGAACAAATACAAAATGCTTTGTCAACCTTAAGGTGTCATAGAAATGCTAGTGATGATGATGATAATGATGCAAGTGCTGTTATTGTTTCTTTTTAGCTGATGAAGAAATTGATGCTCGATAAGGTTAAGAGATTTCCCCATAGCCACCCAGCTAGCAAGTGCCAGAGGCACAGCTACAGGACAAGATCGAGCTCTTGCCCTTAAATAACTGATACCAGTCATTGACAGGGGCCATGAGAATAGGACATTGAAGGAACAGAGAGGTTTAAACAGAGGGGAGGGGAGAGACTGTTTCCGAAATGGGGAGAGTGCTAACAAAGGCAGACTGACAATGACAATACCTGAATGGGGTTAGTAGTCCAGAACATACAAAGGGCAACTATGACATTAGACTAAAAAGACGGGTTCAAACAAATTAGGAAGGATTTTGAATGCTCAGATAAAAGGTTTCCAATTTCTTTGATAGGTAATGAGGAACCCCTAATGATTTTTTAACAGAAGGACGAGGTGACCAGCCCAGACATATTTAGTAAGATTATTTTGGTAACACTTAGGAAGACCAGATTGAAGAAGAGATCCACTAGAAGCTGATAAGAGGTGATTTCAGTAGTCTAGATTAGAGCTGGTGAGATGGATGGAAAGAAACCAGAGAGAGATTTATTGAGGAGATAAAAATCAATAGGCTTTGGCAACTGATTGGATGCAGAGAGTAAAACAGAGGGAAGAGTCAAAAATGGCTTTAAGGGGGTAGCTGGGTGGCTCAGTGGATTGAGAGCCAAGCCTAGAGATGGGAGGTCCTGGGTTCAAATCTGGCCTCAGACACTTCTCAGCTGTGTGACCCCCATTGCCTAGCCCTTACCACTCTTCTGCGTTGGAACCAATACACAGTATTGACTCAAAGATGGAAGGCAAGGGTTTTTTTAATGGCTTTAAGTTTTTTGGGTGGATGGTAGTGCCACCAACAGAATTAGAGATTAGGGAGAGAGAGGTTAGGGAGGTTTGGAGAGGGAGATGATATGTTGTATTGGAGGGACCAAGTATGATTTGGTAGAAAGGACAGCATTAGTGACCTAAGAGAAGAACTTCAGTAGGGTGATTGGTCAGAAGCCAAACTGAAAAGAGATTGAATGGGAATACCAAATTGATGAGAAAGTTGTCAAGAGGCAGAGGCAATAAATAGTACACTCATTTTTCTTCTTATATATATTTTTCTTTGTAGATGAGTTTTCCAATGGTGGTTTCATGGGAATTATGGGTATTGAGTGAACCACACTGACTTGTGACAATTCTGAAGCTAGCTCACTCCTCTTTCCATTCAATTAAGAGAATTATTAAAAAATAAATACTTTATTGAATTGTTTAAACCTGAACCTCAGTGGATCAGGAACCTCCACCTGTTGCTTAGAGACCCCTAACTGGGGACCTAGCTTATGTTGACCATGAATCCAGCCAGATCAAGGAGTTTTGTAATTCTATATCTCAAACAACCCATGTATCCTCTCTGAAAACTGGTCCCATACAGGTCAACCAGTTACTATTTCCTTGTTCCTTTGAGTAAGTATAAACCCTTGACAGGGAATGGGACACCCCCTTTTTTTTAAGTTTCAGGGAATCGCACCAGTTTTCACTCTCCTCCTCCCAATTCAGAAAACCCTTCATCTGTCCTCCAATTAGAAATCAAATTACCTAATCTTATGTCCTAGTAATTGTTTTTAATGCATAAAATCTCTCTCCCTGTATTCAAGGTCCGCTGCCAAGTTGAGGCGGCTTGATCCTGGTTTGTTGTGCAACTGGCATGCATCGCTTAACAAATCCATATATTTAGAAACTTTGACCTTTGTTTCCTCAGTTATTTCAGATTTTACCCATCACGCTATGCAGTGGTGAGGATTCAATTTGTGTTGACATTTTGATGATTTATGATTTCATAGAGGCGGTGCTCCCTTAAATAATGCAGATTGAAACCCATTGATGTTTTCTCAGAAGGCAGGCTTCCCTACAAGAACCAATGAGTAGGAGTTACAGAACTAGGCATATGCAGCTGCCCAAGATATAGTACATTAATGTTTAAAGAACACTTTTCAGTAATAATACTTTTTTACACATGTGCACATTTTAATATTGGAAAAGTCTTATCCTAATAGAATATAGATACATTAGGACCTCATTTTAGATGAATTCAACAAACAAGTATTCAAGTATATGTGACTGGTAATTGGAAAAAAGAAAAAGAAAAATTATATAATAAAACTTAAAATAAATAAAAATAAAAATATATAATATTTTATATTATATTATATTTACATATTATATTATTTTATATTATATTAACATAATATAAAATAAAAAATTTAAATAAATAAAAATTAAATTTAAAAAAAAAAGCAGTTCATCCAGTAAAACACTCATTCTAGATCTGAAAAAGATCAGTGTGAGTTAGTACATTGTTTTGTAATTAGCCCCCAAATCAGTCTTTAGGAGAGCTCTCCCTTATAACAAGTCAGGTTGTGTCAGAGCGCTGCTTCCCTTTGTTTCATTAATGCTATTTAGTCATTAAAAATGGCCCCCAAAACATAAGAATGTTGAAAATGGTAGCTCTGATAAAGTGAAGAAAAGCTGTAAGTTCCTAGGCATGTTTGTATAAGAAATACTTATTAAATAATGGATATACTATTATGCACAATTTTCTACCTAGGCAAAGGGTCTTACAATGTATTGGTCACAAAAAACAAGGTTCCACTGTATTTATTTTGTAATATCAAGTCATAAATTTCAAATAAATGGCAATATTCCCCAACTAGTTCATTTTGCGCTTGGATAATATGAAGACATATTTCAAGAGTGAACAATTGTTATTAGTTATGGTGAAGGCTGAAAGCCTCTAGTAGACAGAGGGAATGGGATTTAAATCTCGCTTAAGCACACAAATGGCTTGCTATATCTCTGCCTGCTGCTTCACAGAATTGCCAACATGGAATTTTATTATTTGTATTTATTTTTGCCAAACTGGAAAAATGTAAGGTAATATATTGTACATGTTTTCATTTGCATTCCTACGGCTATCAGCGAGGGGATGGATTTTTATGTTTATTTTCCTATTCACCTATTTGCTTTTGTGAAATATAATTCCACATTGCTTGACCATTTGTCCATTGGACACTGGTATTTGCAGGTGGCTTGTTGAAATTTTCAAGAAAGCTATAGTGAATGCCCAAAGAGTGCTAAAAGACTGTCTGCCCTTTGATCCAGCCATAGCACTCCTGGGTTTGTACCCCAAAGGAAAAAGACTTGTACAAAAATATCCATAGCTGCACTCTTTGTGGTGGCCAAAAATTGGAAAACGAGGGGTTGCCCTTCAATTGGGGAATGGCTGAACAAATTGTGGTATATGTTGGTGATGGAATACTATTGTGCTAAAAGGAATGATGAACTGGAGGAATTCCATGGGAACTGGAATGACCTCCAGGAATTAATGCAGAGTGAGAGGAGCAGAACCAGGAAAACATTGTACACAGAAACTGATACACTGTGGTACATTTGAATGTAATGAACTTCTCCATTAGTGGCAATGCAGTGATCCTGAACAATTCGGAGGGATTTACTAGAAAGAACACTATCCACATTCAGAAGAAGAACTGTGGGAGTAGAAACACAGAAGAAAAACAACTGCTTGACTACATGGGTCAAGGGGATATGATTGGGGATATAGATTCTAAATGAACATCCTAGTGCAAACATCAACAACATAGAAATAATTTTTGATCAAAGACATGTGTAATACCCAGTGGAATTGCGCATCGGCTATGGGAGGGGTGGAGGGAAGGGAGGGAGGGATAGAATATGATTCTTGTAACCAGGGAATAATGTTCTAAATTGATTAAATAAATTTTTCAAAAAAAAAACAAAACTATAGTGAATTCTCAATAATAGTTCTCAGTGATAGAACTGATTATTATATCCATCCCAGATAAAATACTTGGCAGTAGGGGAGAGGATTAGAAAAGTAGCCTATTAGGAGGCAGCTAGGTAGCTCAGTGTAAAGAGAGCCAGGCCTGGAGTCAGGAAGATCTGGGTTCAAATCTGGTCTCAGACCCTTATAAATCAAATCACTTAACCCCCATTGCCTAGTCCTTACCACTCTTCTGTCTTGGAATCAATATATAGTATTGTATTTAAAATCTATTGTGCAGTATTTAATAATTGTATAAAATTATATATACATAGATAACATATATATAATAATTGTACAAAATATATTGTATAATTTGTTTTTTAAAGTAGCCTATTGAGGTAGGACTTCTCTGAGAACTCCAATGTTTTCTTCTTTTGAATTTTTTTTAAACCCTCATCTTCTGCCTTACAATCTATAATAAATATCAACTCTAAGATAGATGAATGGTCAGAGGTATGCAATTTGGGGTTGCCCAGAGTCACACAGCCAGGAAGTATCTGAGGTCAAATTTGAACCCAGATCCTCCCTACTCCAGGCCTGGCTCTCTTTTCACTCTATTCCCTAGCTGTCCCTTCTTCCTTTGAATTTCAAATAAGTGGCAACCTTCCCCACCTAGCTGATTTTGCACTTGGATAATATGAAGACATATTTCAAGAATGAACAATTATTGGATCAAATCCTACCCACTGGCAAAGTAGGATTATTAAAAAGGGCTTGATCCAAAAATATTAAACAACGTTGGTCTGGAATTCCCAGACTGCAGTCTAACAGAACATATGCCATAAAATGCTACACAAGGGTATCCCCCCACCCCCTAGAAAGATCTTCAAGTCCTTGAAATATAATATACCCGACTGCTCTATGATGACCTTCTGTGCAGCGCTCTCACTTGCTGGGAATGTGGAAAAGAAACAAATGCTCTCAAGGCCAAACTGGAACAAAAAGATATGATAAGACAAACAACACTTCTAAAATGTCCCTTCCATGGGAAAATAAGAAGTGCCAATAAGTTCTACATATGCTATAATTAGAAAAATGTTATATGATAATTATATTACAAAATTATAATATAGTATAGTTTTATGTCATATTATTGAATATGTTATATTCAATAATATTGTATTATTGTATATTATATTATGTCATATTGAATAATATATAATTTTATGTCATATTATTGAATTATATTAGTGCTGCTATTGTAATCTAACATTATCTACTTGTATATTAAATGTATTATGTTATCCATCAGTCTTTCATTCATGTCTGACTCTTTGTGATCCCATTTGGGGTTTTCTTGGCAAAGATACTGGAGTGGTTGGCCATTTCCTTCTCCAGATCACTTTATAAATAAATATAAATTTATAAATAAATTGAGGTAAACAGGGTTAAGTGACTCGCCCAGGGTCAGACAGGCTAGATTTGATCAGGAAGAGGAGTCTTCCTAATACCAGGTCTAGTACTCAATCCATTGTACCACCTAGCTGCTCTAAATATTATAGTATAATCTAAGATATGTATGCATTATATGTAATATACACATATAAGTATTTCATATAAATGTATATAATCTATTCTTTGGTATTTGTCAAAAATATCTATTGTCGAAATTACATGTATGTGTGTATATAAATCCATGTGCACATATTTAGATATAGTATTTACTATGCAATATATTGTGATATTAAATTATATGCATTATATTATAGCATTATACTTATGACACAATAAAGATATGATATATTTGTGTGTTATATAACCATATGATCTCTGTAGAACATTCACACATATTTGTACTTTTGAGTAGTTGTTGAGAAGTGTCTGTTGTGTGGAAACAAATTATACAAATGCCTACGGGTATATTTACATGTCTGCTTGTGGGCAAGTGAGTAGATAATATATATTTTAAAGAGAAGGCGTTTGGGAAGGTGTTGTTTTTTGCCCTGCCTCAATGCTTTGCTGCTTCTTGTTTTGAAGAGAAATGGGATCAGAGGGCCCTCATTTTTCTTTCTTTCTCTCTCCCTAAAAGCCAGCATGTTGATGGGCTAAGAAAGGTTTGCACAGACTCAGAGTTTCTCATTGCACTTTTACCCCAATAAGAATGCCCCAAAAAATCCTTAGAAGGTTCCATTCTGTGGTCTCCCTGGAGATATCTATTCTGGGCGTAGCAGCCTCCACCTCTGCCTCTGGCGTTGTCCCTATTTGTGTTTTTTCATTTTTCATGAACCTTCTTCTCTGTCTGAATGGGGGGGGGGAGGGGAGGGGGGAGGGGTCCTATTAGCAATTTTAAAAGAAGTTAAGTTCCTCCAGGAATGCACTCTAATTGCATTGTGGGAAAAAAGACCCCTACCCCCTTATACTGGATTGGATTTTAGTGATAGGTTTAAGATAATCAGCATTGTGATTCTAAAGTGATTAGTATAAATTCCATTATAATCATATAATCAGTAAAATTCATAATATTTCCAAGGATTTCTAACTAAAGCATAAAAACTGCTTCTAAAGGGACATCTAACCCCTCCCTAAGTTTGTACTTCCCTTTATCATAAATGCTGACTATCCGAATCTCATGTCCCAATATGGCACAAGCATCAGGCACCCTCTCCTGTTTGGAAATAGCCATCTCTCCCCCCAGATCAGATGAGAGAGTCATTTGACTTAACTAAGCCATTAGTCTAAAGACTAATATGGGCTTTCTGAAATGAACTAACCAATCGCTTTGTAATCGGGTAACTGTTTCTAAATAAGGTCTATATGATGTTATGCCTTGTGATCTGGTATAGAAATATTCATTTTGCTATATAAACCAGGTCTCAGCCTCTGGGTGTTGTCTCTTGCAGGTGTCCGACGATACAAGAGAATGCTTTTATTGGAGGACTTGGCCCTCTTCCAATAAAATCTAACTTTCTACCTTGACTTGGAGAAATGTGGCTTTTTGACTTTATTTACCTAAATTGTCTATATGGAGTCTGTGGGTTTCTATTTCCCAACAGCATTCATTCCCAGAACAATGACTGGCAGCATGATGGTCTTTGAACTCAGTTTCCCCCCTTCCCAATATGATCAATGTATACATTCATTCTGTATGCTTAACAACTATATCTTCTCTATGTATTCTAGGGCAATATATGTACAACCTATATCATATTATCTGCATTCTTGGGGAAGGAGGAAAGAGAACATGAATAGCAAAATGTCAGAAAATAAATTTTTTTAATTGTATATACATGTAATCTGGAAAAAATAAAAGTTAAAAGCATTTTAACTAAAAACAAAACAAAACAAATAGATTTTCCTGTTGACAAAGAAGGATCTGTGAGAGTATGAGCCACCAGGTTTTGTTGAAGCTAAAAGATCCCAAGTTCATGAGACCTCTAGAAAATATGTAAGAGAAACACATGTCCATAGAGGAAATGTGCTTAACAATTCTTTGTTGTTGTCTTTTTTAACAATTACATGTAATAATAAATTTCCACATCGGTTTTCCAAAGTTGTATGATTCAAACTGTCTCCCGCCCTTCTTCTTTCCCCCCTCCTAGAGCTGGCAAACAATTCAATCTGGGTTATATGTGTATTAAAACGCAAAATATATTTCCATATTGTTCATTTTTATGAGTGAATATTATAAAGCCCCAAAACATATACCTAAATAAAGCAGTGAAAAATCATATGCTTTCATCTGCATTCCTATTCCAACAGTCCTTTCTCTGAAGGTCTTCTTTGTCATATGTTTCCCAGATCTTGTTCAATGACACATGTAAAACCCAGTGGAATTGTGTGTCATCTATGGAAGAGGGGAGGGGAGGGAAAGAACATGACTTTTGTAACCAAAGAAAAATATTCTAAATTAATTAAATATTTAAAAAAATTTTTTTTAAGTTTCCCAAAATTGTTTCAGATCATTACATTGTTGTTAGTAGTTAAGACTATCACATTTGATCATTCCACAATATTGCTGTTACTGTGTACCATGTTCTCCTGGTTCTGCTTATTTCACTCTGCATCAGTTCATGGAGGTCTTTCCAGTTCTTTCTGAAATCATCCTGTTCATCATTCCTTATAGTACAATAGTATTCCATTATCATCAAATACCACAATTTGTTCAGCCATTCCCTAATTGAAGGATATCCCTTTAGTTTTCAATTTCTTGCCACCACAAAAAAAATATAAAAATGCTGGCATAGAGTTTAACTATCCCATTTAGTACTGAGAATTATCCTCAAAGATTTGTATTGTTCCACTAAATTGTCAATGTTAAGCTTTAATATAACTGAAACATCACTAAAATTTCCCCCAACCTAATGATTTTCTTTTTTTATCTTGCTTTTGTTTTTCATAAAAATTGTTTGAGATATAATGAAATTTATTAATATAATAATTAGTAACTTCTTCCACTGCAGTGAGAGAGAATCATTTATCTTCTCTTTACAAGTGGGATGAGTATACTGCTCCATTTTCTTCTTTAAAAAGGGGCATGACCTTGGACAAGTCACTTGACCCCCATTGCCTAGCCTTTACCACTCTTCTGCCTTGGAACCAATCCTTAGTATTGATTCCAAGATGAAAAGTAAGGGTTTTAAAATTAAAAATTAAATTAAAAAAAAAAAACTTTAGGGGGCAGGGAGGTGGCTCAGTGGATTGAGAGTCAGGCCTAGAATAGGAGGTCCTGGGTTCAAATATGACTTCAGACACTTCCCAGCTGTGTGACCCTGGGCAAGTCACTTAACCCCCATTGCCTAGCCTTTACCACTCCTCTGCCTTGGAGCCAATACACAGATATACCCAATATACACAATCCT
This sequence comes from Monodelphis domestica, assembly GCF_027887165.1. Lineage (NCBI taxonomy): Eukaryota > Metazoa > Chordata > Mammalia > Didelphimorphia > Didelphidae > Monodelphis > Monodelphis domestica. The sequence goes on from NC_077230.1 coordinate 82,459,989, forward strand.
AAGTCAGAAGGTAAGGGTTTAAAAAAAAAACAAAACTTTAAATATATATATGTGTGTGTGTGTGTGTGCACATATACATATAATTCATATCTCTAATTGATATTTGTAGTAGTATATTCAGAGAGGCATGGGCTTACATGTATTTTTCTCCAAATTGCCATCCAATTTTCCTGACAGCTTATTAGAAAATGATTCAGCTTCCCACTATTTACAAAAGCAGAGAAATAATACTTTTGAAAAATATATTATTCAATACACAGATATGTTCATTCAAAGCCGTTAAATTAAAAAGTTTTGGCAATTTAAGGTGAACTATGAAAAACTGATTGATGTGGACTCACTCATTCCCAAACAATACCAGCTAAATAATGCATTAGAGTATATGATAAAGTGTGAAATTGAATATTATTTGCTGTATTTTTCAGGTAATAAAAGAAATGAGCAGTTTGGAAGAGGAATGATCAGTGCTTCCTAGAATTATTGGAGAAGGCTTTGTGGAAGTGGTGGATAAGATAGCATAAACAAGATGTTGAGTCGGAATGACCTGAATTTGCATCCTGCCTCAAACACTAGTCATGAGACCCTTGGCAAGTCAATAAACCTCCGTTTGCCTCAGTTTCTTCATCTGTGGATAAAAAGATTATCTACTCCACAGGGTTGTTTCAAATAACACACATAAAGCATTCCATAAACCTTAAAGCACTACATAAATATTAATTATTGTTATAATTAATAAAAGACCTCCTTATAAACCAGCACAATTTCTTCCTAAACATATAGGATGCTAAGGAAATTCCTTCCGTCTTAATAAAAAATATATTCATAATCATCCTTTTAAAAAAAGACAGTGAGAGAGGATTGACTATTAATGGTTATTATAGCATGTTACCATGCTGTGGTGGAAAGTTTGGAAGCAGAAAGCCTGGATTTGAATGATAGCTCTGAAATTTATAAGTCGTGCAATAAATCACCTTGTGCAAATGTGACCTTGTTCAAATCACTTCTCGAAGGGTCAGTTTCTTTGTCCATAAAGTGAAACAAATAATGCCTGGACCGCTTATCTCGTAGCATTGTAAAAGAATGCTTTCTAAACCTTAAAGCACTATATAAATGTGAGTTAATATTTTCACTGGTGGTAAGAGTCTGCTCAGGAACCTTTAGAACCAATCACAGTACCACATGATCAGTCAATAGGGTTTGCTCAAAAATAAACTGTGGTTTTGGAACCCAGAACAACAGAGTAGACTATGCTTGTTTTTCATCTGTCAAATAGAAAATACAAATGGGAATAGCACAAAGATTTCTCTATTGTGCTCATTGATGTTCCACAAAAGACCTGCTCTGCCATTTAATAAACTGTTTTGGAGGTACATAGCACTCTGATCCTTGGATAATTCTTTAATGGAATGCTGAGGATGGCAAATTCTGCCACACAAGATAGTAGTCCCTGCCCACCATAAAATTACATTCTAATGAAGGAATATAATAAAGCCCTGGAAACTGGGAGGAGGGGGTGAGGAGAAATTAGCCAGATGTGGTGAGATAAAGCAAGAGCTTACCTGTCAGAGTCCAGAATTCCAGGGATGGAGTCCAAGGTTCTGAGGACTGGGATGGGAATGGGGGGGGGGGGCAGGGGTAGAAAGTCCGCAGGGGGCAGAGGAAAGGTGTGGATGACCAGAGTGGAGTCAGCATCGTATAAAGTGCTGTATCATTTGACCAGTGATGCTGAAAGGATTCAGCAAGAGAGGTGGCAGGGTCAGACTACACTGAGCCATTTGGAAAATGATTTCATATTTATAAGTGAAAGGACCTTTAGATATTATTTCATCTATCTCCTTCATTTTTACAAATAAGGAAACTAAGACGGAGATGAAGTGACTTATCCATACAGATAATAAATGGCAAAGTATATTTGGATGGACTCAAAACCAATTATTTTTTGTTAACTAAGTGTTAATACCAGATTGTCCCTTAATTTTTTTAAGACTTTTTTTTTCCACAATATTTTTAAGAATATTTTTCTATGGGGGCAGCTGGTTAGCTCAATGGATGTGCAGGGCACAGAGACAGGAAATCCTGGGTTCAAATTTGACTTCAGACACTTTCTAGCTGTGTGACCCTGGGCAAGTCACTTATCTTGCATTGCCTAGTCCTTACCACTCTTCTGCCTTAGAACCAATAGCCAGTATTGATTCTAAGACAGAAGGTAAGGGTTTAAAAAAAAAAAGGATATTTTCTATGGCTACATGATTCATGTTCTCTCCCTCCCCACTTCCCTTCACTCTCCCAGAGCTGACAAGCAATTCCCCTGGTTTATACATGCTTTATTACTCAAAACCAGTTTCTGTATTATTCATATCCCCAAGTAACCATATATCCAAGTGATAAATCATAGGTTCTTCTTCTGTGTTTCTACTCCCATAGTTCTTTCTCTAGATATGGATAGCATTCTTTTTCATAAGTTCAACTGGATTGTTCTTGATCATTGCATTGCTATTAGTAGCAAAGTGGAGCATCCCACAATGTTTCAGTTTCTGCATACAATGTTCTAGTTCTGCTCAATTCACTCTGCATCAGTTCATGAAAGTCTTTCCAGTACATATAGAAATCAAGCAGTTCATCATTCCTTTGAGCACAATAGTATTCCATCACCATTTTATACCACAATTTGTTCAGCCATTCCCCAATTAAGGGACACGCCCTCATTTCCCAATTCTTTGCCACCAAAAAAAGTGCATCTATGAATATTTTTGTACAAATTTTTTTATCTCTTTGGGAGACAAACCCAGTAGTAGTAAAGCTGGATCAAAGAGCATGCAATCTTTTAAAGCCCTTTGGGCATAGTTCCAAACTGCCTTCCAAAATAGTTGGATCAATTCACAACTCCACCAGCAATGCATTAGTGTCCCAATTTTGCCACATCCTCTCCAACATTTATTATTTCCCTTTCCTGTCATACTGGCCAATCTGCTAGGTATGAGGTGGTACCTCAGAGTTGTTTTGATTTGCATTTCTCTAATCAGGAGAGATTTAGAACACTTTTTTGATATGATTATTGATAGTTTTGATTTCTTCATCTGAAAATTGCCTATTCATGTCCATTGATCATTTGTCAACAGGGAAGTGACTTGATTTCTTGTAAATCTGACTTAGTTCCTTATATATTTGGGAAATTAAACCTTTGTCAGAGAATTTTGTTATAAAATTTTTTCCCAGAATAATAAACTGTAGGAATTTCATGCAAACTAGAATGACCTCCAGGAATTGATGCTGAGTGAAAGGAAAACCAGAAGAGCATTATACAGAGACTGATACATTGTGGTACAATCAAATGTAATGGACTTCTCTACTAGCAGCAATGCAGTGATCCAGGATAATTCTGAGGGACTTATGAGAAAGAATGCTATCCACACTCAGAGGAAAAATTGTGGGAATAGAAACACAGAAGAAAAACATCTCCTTGATAACATGGGTTGATGGGGATATGATTGGGGATGTAGACTCTAAATAATCACTCTAGTGTTAATATCAATAATGTGGAAATAGTTCTTGATCATTGACACATGTAAAACCCAGTGGGATTGTGTGTCGACTATGGGAGGGGAAGGGAGGGAAGAGAAAAAACAAGAATCTTGTAACCATTAAAAGATCTTATAAATAAAATAAAATTTTCCAAAACTTAAAAAAAAATTTCCCCAGTTTATTGCTTCCCTTCTAATTTTGATTACATTGGTTTTGTTTGTACAAAACCTTTTTAATAGAATCAAAATTATTCATTTTACATCTTGGAATGTTCCCTATCTCTTGCTTCATCTTAAATTCTTTCCTTTCCCATAGATCTGACAGGTATACTGTTATATGTTCACCTAATTTATGATTTCACTCTTTATATTTAAGTCATTTACCCATTTTGAATTTATCTTGGTATAGGGTGTAAGATGTTGATCTAAACCTAATTTTTCCCCATATTGTTTTCCAATTTTCCCAGGATCTTTGGGTTTATTGAACACTAGATTGCTGAGGTCATTTACTCCAAGTCTATTCCATTGATCCACCCTTCTGTCTCTTAGCCAGTACCATATTGTTTTGATGATCACTGCGCTTTGTAGTTCAGTTTAAAATCTGGTAATGCTAGACACCCATCCTTCACATTTTTTTCATTAGTCCCCTTGATATTCTTGGTCTTTTGTTCTTCCAGAAGAACTTTGTTATCATTTTTTCTAATTCTATTAAAAATAAAAGGGTTTTGGTAGTTTGATAGCTCATCCTACCCATGAGCAATTAATGTTTTTACAATTGTTTAGATCTAATTGTTTTTGTGTGAAAAGTGTTTTGTTGTTGTGTTTATATAATTTCCAAGTTTGTCTTGGCAGATAAATTCCCAAATACTTTGTTATCTAGAGTGATTTTAAATGGAGTTCCTCTAACAGGCTGCTGAGTTTTGTTGGAAATATATAGAAATGCTGATGATTTATGTGGATTTATTTTGTATCCTGCAACTTTACTAATTATTATTTCCACCAGATTTTCAGTTGATTTTCTTGGATTCTCTAAGTATACCACCATATCATCTGCAAAGATAGTCGAGTTTCTTCACTGCCTACTTTGACAGAGGCTGCCACTAAAGACAAAGTGGCAGGCTAAAGAGTGTGTGAAATTGATCATCTCAGTGGGGGGAGGGACCCCAAGAGATTGGAATTTGGAGGAGGAGAAGAATCTGACTGGTAGAGGAGGGACTCTCTGTCTTGAGCAGCCAAAGACAGAAGGTGGGAAAAAGACTTTCTCCTGAGGGTTACCCACTTTTTCCTGCTGGTGACTGGAAATCTTTCCCTCTAACATTTCCCAATTGAAGGGACTTTCTGAAGAGAAACCTGAGCAGACTTTACCTCAGCTCCTGTTGCCCAGGGTGGAAGCTATCTTGCAATCATCATCCCATCTCCACAAGAACAGTGAGTGATGGACTGGAACTCAGACCAAAATATAATGGAATTGTACATTGTTTGACCACAAGGCCTTTATCAAGGAGTAACCCCAAATGTGTGGGGTGCAGGCTTATCCTGGGGACTATATTTTTTCTTCTATAATGCCATTAAATCATATAAGAAAGAAGGGAGAACAGAATGGATAGATGCAACAGAATACCTCGTTTCAGCTGCTGAAGCTGGGGCCATGACACTTTGTATCACAACCCCATTGTGGGTCACAAAGACTCGACTTACATTACAGTATAATGTTGTCAGTTCTTCACAGAGGCAGTACAAAGAAATGATAGATAAACTTGTAAAGATATATAAATATGAAGATGTGCATGGATTGTACAAGGGATTTCTGCCTGGGCTGTTTGGAACATCACACGGAGCACAATGAATTGCTGAAATTGAAGTACAATACACATGTCAGTAGATTACCAGATGATCAATTTCACACACTCTTCAGCCTGGCACTTTTTCTTTAGTGCCAGCCTCTGTCACACTACTTTAATCCCTTCAATTTCTTTTTCTTCTCTAATTGCTTTCACTAGTGTTTCTAGTACAATATTAAATAATAGTGATGATAATAGACATCCCTGCTTCACTCCTGATCTTACTGGGAAGGCTCCTAACTTGTCCCTATTGCAGATGAATACATACTATTATCAAAACCAGATTTTCTGACCTTAAATCCAGTATTTCAAGAAAATGGTCATAGGGGCAGCTAGGCAGCACAATGGACAGAGCACTAGGTCTGGAGTTGTGAAATCCTAGGTTCAAATCTGGCCTCAGACACTTCTTAGCTGTGTCACTTAACCCCAATTGCTTTGCCCTTACCACTCTTCTGCCTTGGAATCAACACTTATTATCAGTTAAGACAGAAGGTAAGGGTTTTAAAAGAAAGAAAACAGTCACCTCTGTGCCAAAATGGGCCATCTGAATAATCCTTTAATAGAGCATTATAGACACACAACTTCTAAAAGATAGCAAACACTTATGGAAAGGGTGGGTTTTTTTTTAATTTGACACAGTTCTATGAACTTAAATGTTAAAGATTTACATATGTAAGGATTCAAATGATCAGTCTTTATAATCAGATTTATAGATTCAATCTCCTTTGTACCTATCAAAATGGGTGAGCTGAGATTAGGGCATGATGTCAACAAATGAAAGTAGGTGCCCTGGTCTGAGATACCAGATACACATCTTAAGTCTAAGTAAGATAGAGATAACGGAATTTTCCTAAATTTTCCTGTTGTTGTTTTTTTCACAAAAATATAACCCTCTATTATAACTGAAATTAGCATTTAAAGACTACACATCTAATATAATTTAGTACCTTTTCCATTACTCCTCAATCATTTAAGATTTTGAATCTTTACCTTCTTTGCCTTTCATGATAGAAAAAAAAAACCATAGCTCTTTTTCTCTCCCACTTTATTAGAGACTGAAAATAGTCCTCTGATATATTGTTTGCTTCAATGGCATCAAAGCTTCTTTTTATCAGTGTGAGCTATGTAGACTATCTTGGCGTTTCCCTCAATTCAACTTGACATGCATTTATAAAGATCCTACTATGTGTAAAGCACAAAGTCTGGATCATATATAAGGAATTCTATATAAATACAGAAACTAAATAGTCCTTCCTTCAAGGAGCTTACAGTCTTCGGAAGAGAAAAAATGAGGGGGAAGCTGGGTAGCTCAGTGGATTGAGAGCCAGGCCTAGAGACAGGAGGTCCTGGGTTCAAATCTGGTTCAAACACTTCCCAACTGTGTGACCCTGGGCAAGTCACTTAACCCCCATTGCCTATCCTTTACCACTCTTCTGCCTTGGAACCAATACACACTATTGATTCCAAAATGGAAGGTAAGGGTTTAAAAAAAGAGAGAGAAACAATGAATACAAAGATAAGTAATATGAAAGAATGCTAACAGCTTGGGGATAGGGAGGTGATCTGAGTCTCATAGAAAGCTAGGGATTATAAAAATATGATAATAAGAGAATGCATTTCAGGTAAGGAAAGAAGGCATTCCAGGAATGGAAATCATTAGTTCAACCACAAGATGGAACTCCAGGTTTAGTAGACCTATTTAGCTGGGGGGGAAATGCAAAATACACAAAGGACAGTAAAATGAAATGTCTGGAAAGGTAGTGGGATTCCCACTGTGGGAATTCTTCTTCATGAGGCTTACTGTTGAGTTCACTTATCCTCATCTGTAATGAACTAATCAAGATGATCATCAGTTACTTGGAAAAGGCCAGAAGAAACTCCAACTGTCCTGAGTTACATTCACTCTGGATCCCAAGTCTTACACTCTTGAGTGCCAGGTAAAGAGTTTCTCCTGTGTTTCTATCTGTATTTCTTTCTTTTTATTTGAAAATTTTGTTTAATTAATTGATTTAGAATATTTTTCCATGGTTACACAATGCATGTTCTTTCCCTTTCCCTTGTATCAAGGAAAGGTAGCAATTGCAAATGTGGCAGGACTTAGAATCTCATGAGCCTTCTGGATCAAGGTTCCAAGCAGCTGAGGAAGGGATTTTTCCAACTGCCATTCTCTCTGGAGGAGCAAGAGAAGGAGTAAGTGTGTGGCTGAAAAGATCCTGATCATCCATCAATAACTGGCCTTTGAGGATTTCAGCTGGGGTGAGAGAGTATATCTGGTCAGCCTGCTGGATAGCCTGACTGGAGAAAGACCTCTACCCTGCTGGGAGCATCTGTGAACATCAATTGGGACTCCTGGTTCATCAAGGACTCTTGTGTGTGAGATTCTGTTACTCTGTTGGGCTTAACTTTAAGAAGCTTAGTTATTGAGATTTTAGGATAGGTATTAGAGGGTTTAATATCTGGGATAAGGATGAGCAGTTACCCTTTCCTTCCTTCTATTCCCAAATCCTTCATCCCTTTTCCTGTTAATAAAATCTATTACTTTTATATGTTTCCCTCTGTATTACTATCCTTCCCCTCACCCAGTTAATGTACTCTCTCACCCAGCTGAAATCCTCAAAGGCCAGTTGTTGATGGACAATCGGGATCTTTTCAGCCACATACTTACTCCTCCTGCTCCTCCAGAGAGAATGGCAGTTGGAAAAAAATCCCTCCTCAGCTGCTTGGAACCTTGACCCAGTAGGCTCATTAGATTCTAAGTCCTGCCAATCATTTGCAATGGCTACTTTTCCTTGATACACCCTCTCCTCTGTGGAAAGGAAACAAGATCCCCCCCCCCATCTTTCCCAATAAATATTACACTTCCTCCAACTCCCTCCCATAGCCAATGAGCAATTCCACTGGGTTTTACATGTGTCATTGATCAAGAAGTATTTCCATATTATTGATATTTGCACTAGCGTGATCATTTAGAGTCTATATCCCCAATCATATCCCCATTGACCATGTGATCAAGCAGTTGTTTTTCTTCTGTGTTTCTGCTCCCACAGTTCTTTCTCTGGGTGTGGATAGTGTTCTTTCTCATAAGTCCCTCAGAATTGTCCTGGGTCATTGCATTGCTGCTAGTAGAGAAGTCCATTACATTCGATTGTACCACAGTGTATTAGTCTCTGTGTACAGTGTTTTCCTGGTTCTGCTCCTCTCGCTCTGCATCACTTCCTGGAGGTTGTTCCAGTCTCCATGGAATTCCTCCACTTTATTATTCCTTTGAGCACAATAGTATTCCATCACCAACAGATACCACAATTTGTTCAGCCATTCCCCAATTGATGGGCATCCCCTCATTTTCTAATTTTTTGCCACCACAAAGAGCGCAGCTATGAATGTTCTTGTACAAGTCTTTTTTCCTTTTTATCTCTTTGGGGTATAAGCCCAGCAGTTCTACCTGTACTTCTGATGACCAGTATCACTAGAAATATGTCAAGTATCCCATGAGAACTGTGTTGTAATTCCCTCCTTTACCGATTCACAGAACTCTAGCAATAGGAAACTAAACAAATTTAACTGTTTGTGTCCTGGAATTCTCAGGTTCCAATTGGTCCTGTTTGGAAGGATTTCTAAGATTTAGAAGAACAGTTTGCTCATGGCCACTTAATAGTTTTTAGTGTTTTATTATGCATTTCATTCTTGTTCTTGCTTGCTCTTTGTACTAACAATTTGCTGAGTTAAAGCAACTGTATGCATTTTATGCTGAGTAAAAGCCAATTGTATGCATCATTCAAGAATGTAAATCTGCTGATTTCAGAAAAAGCTGGAAAGATCTGCAGGAATCAACCTAGTGAATCAAGCAGAACTGGAAGAACATTGTATGCAATAGCAACATTATTGGACGATGATTATCTGTGAAAACTTGGCAACCCTTAGCAATGCAATGGCCTGGGACAATCTGAAAGACTCATGTTGGGGAATGCTCTCCACCTCCTGAGAAAGAACTATTGGAGGCATCTTTCACATCAGTGTATTTTTGGTTTCAAATTGGGGTTTTGGTTATGTATGAGTGTGCTCTTACAACAATGACAATCATGAAACTGTGTTTTGCAGGACATTAAAAATTAAATTAAAAAAAAAAAAGAATGCCCATCTGCTTCCGTAGAGAATCACCTCCATTACAGTAGAGCTAAATGAAATAAGGGCAATTCAAAAGCAAGCAGAATTTCATGACAGCTCATTTTGATTGAGTAGATTCACAAATCTCCAGGCCCCTCAGCAACCATCCAACACTGCCCATTGGTGACAGGGAAAGCTAAGGTATGGATTGTCCTAACCTGAGAGGAGGGAGGGTACCTTATTCAGCATTTCTGCCCAATGGGCATGGCATTCCCTAGCGAATGTTTATCAGTGCCATCTGGTGGTTAAAGATAAATGTAGTCATGCTCAGATGACAGCTGAGTGATGCCAACAAGTGTCTGCGAAGACGTAACAAAAGCCAACTGACTTCGGCTGTGTTGGGGACACGAGAAAAGGAAACGGTGGTACAAAAAGGGTGGCCCAGGAGACAATGCTCTCTGCAAGGTTTCTCCTCCCTCCACCCCCAGCACTAAGGCAAATAGACTGACTCACCGAGATTTGGGGAGAACAGGGTGGGAGTTTGCTAGTCACAGTATGGGGGCTGGGGAAAAGTACTAATTGTCTAGGACTCCACAGTCCAAGATTTTGTAATGTTAGTCTGTTTTCTCTCCAAATATCACGGAGAAAGGAGATGGAGTCAGCAGAAATACCAGGTCAGGTATCTGAGGCAGTAAATATATGGTGAGTTCTCAGGAGTCTGGCTAAAGTCATCTTTAGAGACAATTTCTTTTTTATCATCCTAAAATGACTGGGGATGGCATGCATCCAAAAGAGACCCTACCCCTGTGGTGTTCACTCTTCCCTCCGTGGGGTCTGATTCTGGACAAGGGCCAGGTGGCAAGAGGCCTGGGGTTTGAGGTCCTGATGCCAGATGGCATCCTGGTTCAAGATTCCTCCCATCTGAGTCACAGAAAGCTGAGGCGCTACTTTTCTCAGATGGGTTTGGTGATGTAGCACAGAATTGGTGTTGCTTCCATTCTTGGCAGTAGATTCTGGGTAAGGACTTCAAATTGAGCCCCAGAAAAGGCTCAGGGTTTGGGTTCCACTCTCCTAATTCCAATGATGTTAAAAGGAGGACAAGTTTCTGGAGTTTGGTCCTTGGTATCAGAGGCATGGTCCATCTTCTTGGGCAGTATCAGAAAGCTGCAACATGACTGTTCCCCAAGATAGTAAAGGGAGGCTCTGGGAAGAACAGGTTCTATCTCCACATGTCCTGTCATCTTCTACCTTCCCAGGCACTCAACAGTAGCAACAGGCTGAGGCATTGCTGTTTTCTCCTTTACCCTCCTTGACTATTAGAGGAACTTCCAGGGAAGAAGAGATGACACGAGGCCTCCTCTGAAGTTTCTGTGTCTCAGCTTTTTGGTCTTCCATATATATTGTCACTCATATTCTACTGGGAAATGAGAGGTTCTTAAGGCAGCAGCCTCGAAAGTCAGGACAGTGTAAAGTAGAAATATTAACATAATGATAACACAAACTAATACTAATGAAATTTTTAAATGGTAATATTGGTAATATGGAAATATATATGATGGGTGTGAGCAGGTTACAACATAAAAGCAATAAGGAATTCCAAAGAATAGGAGAATATTCCATCAAGGAAATGGAAGAAATGAAGAGAAGATGGGCTGATGTGGTAATTAATAGTGAGAGATGGCAGGCAGATAGCTGGAATATCCATGGGTAACCACACAATGTTAGGTAAAAGCAAAAAAGGGCCTCCATCACTTCAGGTGTAGCCCATTGTGGTCAATTTTTGGTGGGCATGGACAGGAGTTACCTAGGATAAGGAGGGAAGGTTTCATTGAAACTGTATCAGTAGAGGAAATTTCCAAATTGATGGATCCACAGATCCAATTGAATAGTGGTAAATTATTATATTTGTTCTGGACAGGATCTGTGATTTCATCCTTAGAAGGAGTTCCTGAGGAGGAACTCTACCAATGCAGGTAGCCCCTTCTTTAAAAATGACAGTCTTAAAGAGGTTGCACTACCTCCACCAATCACCTAACCTGAGACTTCTAGGGAAGGAGGGAATTAACATTCTGTCATGCTCCCACCCATGGGTCATCTCCCTAGGACTGCCAGCTAGGAAAGTAGGGAGATGTCAAACCATTATGCTCCCTCTACCTTGCCTGGACCTACCCCCTTTGAGTATCTCTCCCCCTCACCTCCTTAATAGCTACACACTCATATTTACCTGAAGCTGAACCTTAAGGATGCTGGAAACCTATGTAAATTTGTTCCTTAAGGATTAACAAACTCCCATACTAGTGATTCTAAGCCCCCAATGTCATTATTCAAATCCCATTCTCTGTTCCCCAGAGTTTGTTTCCTTATTCCTATCTCCCTCAACCCACTGCCAGTCTATATCCCACATTAAATCTACCCACTCCTTCCATGATGCTCAGTGGAATGCTTGCTCCATAGGTAACAAACTTGCTTCCATCTTTAAACCTTTTTTTTATTTCCCACTCCTTCTATCTTGTGGCTCTCATGGAGACCCGATTCTCTCCTGATGACACAACTCCCTCCACCATTTCTAGTACTGGCTTTGCTTTCATCCATACCCTTCAGTTCACTGATTGAGGTGAGGAAGTTGGAATACTCTTTGCTCCAGTGCCACTTTCAGGTTCTCCCTCGATCACCATCATTCAGCAATCTCTTCCCCTTTGAGGTTCACTCAATCTATAGTTACCACCCAAGCTAGATTCTAGGAACTGTTAATTACCAGTTTCTAAGACATGGTCCTTCTTTCCTCCAGGAGCTCATGTCTGGATCATAGTCTTTCTGTTCTCTCCAACTGCTATTCTCATATTGGAAGACCTTAACATATATATTGACACTCCCTTAAACGATCTAATGTCCCAGTTCCTCAACTTACTAGTTTCCCACAAACTATACCCCCACTCTATCTTAGTTACCCACAGAGATCATAATACCTTTGATCTTACCATCATTCATAATTTTCCATGTTCAGGAACTCTGAAATTCCCTTACCTGATTACAACCTGTTGTTGCTCCACCTCTCCTTCTGTCTTGCAACCTCAAACCTGCTCTTCATCTTCACCAAGACCTCAAATCCTCCATCCCCCAGTTCTTTCTCAGGTCATTACTCCTGCACTCACTGCATTCTCCTCCCTCCCCCTTGGTGAACCATTTCAACTCTACACTGTCTTCCCTTGAATCCCTAGTTCCCTTAGCCTATGCCTGATCTTACCCTACCAAGTCTCAGTCTTGGATTACTCCCACCATTCACTGCCTTCATTCCAATTTACAAACTGCTTAATAAATCTGAAGAAAGACATAAAATTCTGACTGGGTCTACCACAAATTGATGCTGCATAATCACAATTAGATCCTCAATGAAGCAAGACAACCTTCTATAGCTCCCTAATCAGTTCACAATTTCATTCATCATAGTAACTTTTGCAAACTTTTAAATGTCTCCAAAAAAAATTCTATGATTTAGGGGTAGCTAGGTAGCTCAACGGATTGAAAGCCAGACCTAGCTAGAGATGGGAGGTCCTGGGTTCAAATCTGTCCTCAAATACTTCCTAGCTATGTGACCTTGGGAAAATCACTTCACCCCCATTGCCTGGCCCTTACCACTCTTCTGCCTTGTAAACAATTCACAGTATTGATTCTAAGATGGAAGGTAAGGGTTTAGAAAATTTTATGGCTTCCCCTCTAGACCCATCCTCCCAGATGAGAACCTGCCTCATAATTCACTGACAAAAATAAGCTATTTGCTGAGAGTTCTATCCTCTCTCCTCCTCATCTCATCCTCAATGCTTTCTGCCATCATCTCCTCCTTACGCCTGTCTTACATAAAGAGGCAACCCTTCTCTTTGCCAAGGTAAGCTCCTCTCTACATACTCAAGCGATTCCATTCTACTAGTCTTCTCCAGCAGATTCCTCTCCATCATCTCTACTCTCTCACTAATGTTAAATTTCTTGATGTCTGGCAGAAAATTCCAGTGCCCAGAAGAGGTTATGGGCTGAAGCAAATACAGGTCCCATATTAGCATACTACAATGAAGACAGGTACCAACTGGCAGCTTTGTCATCTCTAACCATTTCCAGGTCACAGATCCATGGTGATGTGTGCCCAGAGATGGCTGTCTTGGGTCAGGAGGCCCTAGAAGGTATACCAAGAAAGGAAAAAGTCAGAAGCTAGGGGCAGCAGTAGTAGTGGTCTGGCTCATGCTTCAGTACCAAAGCCAGCAACTCATTTCCAATGTCTAGCCTAGCCTGCCGAGAAATAATCAAATTGGGAATCCCAGACCAAAGGGGAGTCTATAATTTTGCTGCTCTGAACCAAAAGAATTTTCCAAGTGGCTACTGGGGCTGAGTCTAGCAGCATTCTTATATTGTTCAGACCTAAACTTAGATCAGAAACTTACAGAGCTCAGACAAGGGGAGCAGCAATCAGACTTTTTCCTGAATCGCACTACTTTAGGAGCACTGAAAGCTTACAGGTCCCCAACCTGTCCCTGGGATCTTGGAATAACACACTTAATACTGAAAACAAGCAACACTGGGACTAGACTAGACCTTCCCTTGAGAAAGGTACAGAGCTTTAGTCCTAACATCAAGTGCAAAGTCAGGAAGTAGGCTGGGAGAAAGAATCCATTATTTTTGTGACAAGGAAGCTCAAGACACATGAAAGAACATTATGCCAAAACAAAATGCCTCACAAAACCAAAGCAATACCTCAGAGAAAAATATAGCTTCAGCACAAACTCGAACTAGAATTTCTGGAAGAAATGAAGCAAACTTTTGGGAAAAAAAGTTTAAAATGTTTTGTTTTTTGTTTTTCCAAATGTAATGAAAAATCATAAGAAAAAATGCAAAAGAAATGAGAATTTGGGAAGAAAAATTAGAAAGGAAATTAGCAACTTGGTACAAGAAAGACAAATCACTGCCAAAACAAAATATACACTGAATATTAGAATAGAAAAAAAAGAATCCAATGATTCCATGAGAAAACAAGGAATATTAAAACAAAGTTGAAAGACTAAAAATATAGAAGATATGTAAGATACTAAAAAAAAATAACTTGGAAAAAAGATAAAGAAAAACAAATTTAAGAATCATTGGATTATCTGAAAACCATGACCAAAAGAAGAGGCTAGATATTATATTTCAATAGATCTTTTAGAACCCAGATCTTTAGAACCAGAAGGCAAAGTGGAAACGGAATGAAATCCTCCAGTTACCTCCTGAAATAAACCCCCAAAATGAAAGCTCCCAGGAACATTACAGACAACATCCAGAGCTTCCAGGACAATGAAAAAGTAAGGAAACTAGCCAAAAAGAAAGAATTAAAATACCAAGGAACCAGTAAGGATCACACAAGATTTAGTTGCCATCAATATAAAGAACTGAAGAAATTGGGATATGATATTCCAGAAGGCAAAGGATAAAGGTTTACACCCAAGAATAATTTAACCAGAAAAAAAGAGTGTGTATAATGCAACAGGAGAAAAAAGATCTTTAACAATCAGGGCTTCCAGGCATTCCTGGTTGAGGGGAAAAAAGAGCTGTGTGGAAACTTTGAAGTTTAAAATGGGAGTTAAGAGAAACATAAAAAAGTATATCTATATATGTGAATGAAAAAATATGGGGATTTGATACACATAATTATATGTATGATACATATGATACATAAATGTATCAAATCCCCGATTTGAATCCCCACATTTGTTAATCACTATCACAGGTCACATAGTAGGAGTCTAATTAAATAATGCAGCTGGGTATCTCAGTGGATTGAGAGCCAGGCCTAGAGACAGAAGGTCCTAGGTTCAAATCTGGCCTCAGACACTTCCCAGTCGTGTGACCCTGGGCAAGTCAATTAACCTCCATTGCCTAGCCCATACCACTCTTCTGTCTTGGAACAAAGTATTGATTCCAAGACGGAAGGTAAGGATTTAAAAAAAAAAAGAATAGAAAGGAAAGGAAAGGAAGAGGAATACATTAGGGAGGGGAAGGTAAGGAAAATTAGGGGAATATTATCTTGCAAAATCAGGATTGCAAATAGACATCTAAACAAACAAGGAGAAGAGGATAGGAACAACTGACACTTCAACTTCATTGTCATCTGAATTAATAAAAGGAAGGGAGAACACACAACACACAATTGGGTTCCAAAGTACATTTGACTCAATAGGGACATATGAGGGAAAGGGGAGAAAAGAGAGGAAGGATTATAGAAGGGAAGATTGCAGGAGGGAATTGTCCTAAGCAAAACAAATTCTAAGGGTGTACAAAAATATTTATAGTTCTTTCTGAGGTGACAAAGAATGGGAATATGAAGGGGGTACTAATCAATTAGAGAATGACTGAATACATTATAATATAGTGGTGGGACACTATTGTTCTATAGGAAATAATGAAGAAAATAATTTTGGAGAAACATGGGAAGATTTGTATGAACTCTGGTAGAGTGAACAGAACCAGAACAATTTATATAATGACATCAAATATGGTAAAGGCAAACAATCTTGAAAGACCTAAGAACTCTGATCAGCATAACATCCAACCATGAAGCAAGAGGACTAATGATAAAACATGCTACCCACATTCTGATAGAGAGGTGAGTGATTCAGAATGCAAAATGAGGCAAATATTACTTTGGACATGTCCAACGCAGAAATTTGTTTTGCTTGACTATACATGTTTGCAAATTTTTAGGTTTGTTTTGTTGTTGATATTCGCAGTTAGAGGAAAGACTGGGGTAGAGGGCAAGAAGAGAGGTTCACATTGATAAAAACAAAAAACAAAAAACATAATTTTTATTTTTCTTGTTCTTTTTTTATTTTTTCCACATTATTTTATTTTTTTAGAATATTTTCTATAGTTACATGATTCAAGTTCTCTCTTTCCCCTTTTTCTTGCCCTCCTCCCGTAGCTGACAAACAATTGTTTATACATGTCTTATTACTCAAAACATATTTCTGTATTATTTATATTTGTAATAGTGTAATCTTTCATAAACCACAACCCCAAATCATATACCCATATAACAAAGTGATAAATCATAAGTTTTTCTTCTGTGTTTCTACTCCCATAGTTCTTTCTTTAGATGTGGATAGCATTCTTTTTTGTAAGTTCCACCAGACTGTTCTCCATCATTGCTTTGCTATTAGTAGCAAAGTCGATTACATTTGATCATCCCACAATGTTTCAGTTTCTACGTATAGTATTCTCCTGGTTCTGCTTATTTCACTCTGCATCAGTTCATGAAAATCTTTCCAGGTTATGTAGAAATCAAGCAGTTGCATCATTCCTTAGAACATAATAGTATTCTATAATCATTATATACCACAATATGTTCAACCATTCCCCAATGGATGGACACCCTCTCATTTTCCAATTTTTTGTCACCACAAAAAGTGCATCTATGAATATTTTTGTACAATTTTTTTTCTTTGGGAGACAAACCCAGTAATAGTAAAGCTGGATCAAAGAGCATGCAATCTTTTAAAGCCCTTTGGGCATAATGCCAAATTGCCTTCTTGAATGTGTGGATCAATTCACAACTCCACCAGCAATGAATTAGTATTCCAATTTTGCCACATCCCCTCAACATTTATTATTTCCCTTTACTGTCATATTGGCCAATCTGCTAGGTGTGAGGTGGTACCTCAATGTTGTTTTAATTTGCATTTCTCTAATCAGGAGGGATCTAGAACACTTTTTCATGTGATGATTGATAGTTTTGATTTCTTCATCTGAAAATTGCCTATTCATGTCCCTTGACCATTTGTCAATAGGGAAGTGGCTTGACTTCTTGTAAATTTGAGTTAGTTCCTTATATATTTGGGAAATTAGACCTTTGTTAGAGAATTTTGTTATAAAATTTTTTCCAGTTTGTTGTTTCCCTTCTAATCCTGTTTATATTGGTATTATTTGTATAAAATCTTTTTAAATTTAATATAATCAAAATTATTCATTTTACAGCTTGGGATGTTCTCTATCTCTTGCTTCATCTTAAATTCCTTCCTTTCCCTTAGATCTGACAGGTATATTGTTCTATATTTGCCTAATTTATTTATGATTTCACTCTTTATATTTAAGTCATTAAGACATTTAAGTCATTTACCCATTTTGAATTTATCTTGGTATAGGGTATGCGATATTGATCTAAACCTAATTTTTCCCATACTGTTTTCCAATTTTCCCAGCAGTTTTTGTCAAATAGTGAGTTCTTGTTCCAAAAGATGGGATCATTGGGTTTATTGAACACTAGATTGCTGAGGTCATTTACCCCAAGTCTATTCCATTGACCCACCCTTCTGTCTCTTAAACAGTACCATATTGTTTTGATGATCACTGCTTTGTAGTACAGTTTAAAATCTGGTAAAGCTAGGCCCCCATCCTTCACATTTTTTTTTATTTAGTCCCCTTGATATTCTTGATCTTTTGTTCTTCCAGATGCACCTTGTTATAATTTTTTTTAATTCTATTTTTTAAAAAAGGGTTTTGGTAGTTTGACGGGGATGCCACTGAATAAGTAAATTAGTTTAGGTAGGTATGTCATTTTTACTATATTAGCTTGTCCTACCCATGAGCAATTAATGTTTTTCCAATTGTTTAGATCTAGTTTTATTTGTGTGAAAATTATGTGGTTGTGTTCATATAATTCCTGAGTTTGTCTTAACAGATAAATTCCCAAATACTTTATCTAGAGTGATTTTAAATGAAGTTTCTCTTTCTAACTCTGCTGAGTTTTGTTGGAAATATATAGAAATGCTGATGATTTGTGTGGGTGTATTTTGTATCCTGCAACTTTGCTAAAGTTATTAATTATTCCCACTAGATTTTTAGTTGATTTTCTTGGATTCTCTAAGTATACCATCATGTCATCTGAAAAGATAATTTAGTTTCCTCATTGACTACTTTAATCCCTTCAATTTCTTTTTCTTCTCTAATTGCTACTGCTAGCATTTCTAGTGTAATATTAAATAATAGTAGTGATAATGGGCATCCTTGCTTCTCTCCTGATCTTATTGGGAAGGCTCCTAACATCCCCACTGAAGATGATACTTGCTGATGGTTTTAAATATATACTATTTATTATTTTGAAGAAAGGCCCTTCTATTTCTATACTTTCTAGTGTTTTCAATATACATGGGTGTTGTATTTTGTCAAGGCTTTTTCTGCATCTATTGAAATAGCCATGCGACTTCTTGTTAGAGTTTGGTTATTGATATGGTCAATTATGTGGATGGTTTTCCTAATATTAAACCAGTCTTGTATTTCTGGTATAAATCCCACCTGGTCATAATGAATAATCCTTGTGATGACTTGATGCAGTCTCTTTGCTAGTATTTTACTTGAGATCTAATACTTTGCATCTATGTTCATTAAGGAGATTGGTCTGTAGTTTTCTTTTCTCTGTTTTTGATCTACCTGGCTTGGGAATCAGTCCCATCTATTTGTGTATAAAAAGAATTTGATACGACTCCTCTGCTTATTTTGTCAAATAGTTTATACAACATTGGAATTAGTCATTCTTTAAATGTTTGATAGAATTCATTTGTGAATCCATCTGATCCCGGGGATTTTTTCTTAGGAAGTTCCTTGAGGGATTGTTCAATTTCGTTTTCTGAGATGGGATCATTTAAGTATTCTATTTCCTCTTTTGTTAATCTAGGCAATTTAGACTTTTGTAAATATTTCCCATTTCACCTAGATTGTCATATTTATTGCCATATAATTGGGCAAAGTATCTCTTTAGAAAAATGGCCTTAATTTCCTTTTCATTAGAGGTGAGGTTGCTCTTTTCATTTTAGATACTGTTAATTTGATTATCTTCTTTTTTTAATTATATTAACCAGTACTTTACCTATTTTATTTGTTTTTTCAAAGTACTAGCTCCTAGTCTTATTTATTAGTTGAATAGTTCTTTCATTTTCAATTTCATTAATTTCTCCTTTAATTTTTGAGATTTCCAATTTCATTTTTATCTGGGGTAAAATATAATTTTTACAAAATTTCTCTTTTTATACTATCTGCATCCTTACTACCTACAAACATGCTCATGTCTCCACAATTCTCAAAAACATTCTTTCTGTCCCTCATCTTCCCCTGGACATTGTCCCATATATCTTTTACCTTTTGTGGTTAAACTCTTTGAGAAGCTGTCTACATCTGGTGCTTCCACTTACTTGTCTCCGATTCTCTTAAAAATCTGGTTTTTGACCTTATCATTCAACTGAAATTGCTCTCTAAAGAGTTATCAATGACTTCTTAATTGATATGTCTAATGACTTTTCCTCGATCTTTCTTAAATTCTCCACAAATATTCAATTGCCCTTTTTCTCTTTGATATTACTTCCCACTATATTTTTTGGGATATGACTCTCTTCCAGTTCTCATTCTATGTTTGATTGCTCATCTCAGTTTCCTTTGGTGGATCTTTAGTTATGCCTGCTAATGGTGAGTGTTCCCCAAAGCTCTGACCTGTACCCTCTTCTCCCTTGATGACCTCATCAGCTTCTAGGATTCAGTTATCATCTTAATGCTGATGATTCTCAAACTTACCTATCTAGCCCTAACTTCTCTTCTAATCTCCAAATTTGCATCTCCAACTGCCTAATGGACATCTCTAACTGGATATGCCAAAGGCATACATCCAACTCGATATATTTCAAACTGAACTCATCATTTTTGACCCAAGTGCACCTGCTTCCTGAATTCTCTATTATTGTTGAGACCATCCTCCCAGTCATTCAGACTCACAACCTCAGTGTCATCCTCAAATCTGTTACCCCCATATCTATACATTTTCACTGGCTGTACCCCATCTCTGGAACTCTCTTTCTCACCATTTCTACCTTCTGGCTTTCCTGAATCCCTCTAAGACTCAGCTAAAATCTTTCCTTCTGCCAAGTAGCTTTTCCTGGTACACTGTTAATACTAGTGACTTCCTTCTGTTGATTAGCCCAATTTATCCTGCATTTATTTATCTTCTTTATAATCATTTGTCCTCAACGGTCTCCTCCATAGACTATGATGCCCTGGAGAGCAGGGATCTATTTGTCTTCATTCCTTTGTGATCCCAGCACTCAACACAGTATCTAGCGTGTAGTCGGGGCTTAATAAATGCTTTTGACTGACTGAAGGGCACACTGAGAAGTGAAGTGCTTTGCTAGGGTCACCAGTGAGTAGGTGTCAGTGGCTGGAATTGAAGTGAGATCTTCCTGTCTTGGAGGCCACACTGCCTCTCATTAATATATTATTAATGTTTATTAGTAGTAATTATTACTAATAATTATTGATTATAGTGTTGCTAATAATTGACTTATTAATAGGATAGGAATAGGGACTGTGTGTGTATGTGGTATGTAGAGAGATATACATATATGTGTATGTATTTATACATGTGGGTTTGAATAAATAGACATATTCCCTTGCTATAGAGAACTCACATTTATATAATGCTTTAGGTATTTCAAAGCACGTTCCTCCAACAACCCTATGTAGCACAAGCATTATTATCCGTTTTTCAGATGAGGACGTTGAGCCTTTGAGAGGTCACAGCTGGGGAGAAGTTGGAATTGGGTGATAAGGAGGGAATCGAAAAATACAAACATTTAGATAATGGGCAGGACCAGAAATCAAGACACAGACTATAGCTAAAAACCAGGTGGAATAAGTCCACTAGGGAGAAAATAGTAAAGAAATCCCAACGCCAGGACCAAAATGTAATAAAAAGTATAGAATTGGTCGGGGACAAGACAGAGGACTTGCGACAAAGAACACCAACCTAGGGTTTCCTTTAGACAGAGGATTAGGTTGCATCCCTAGCTCTGCTACAGACAGACATACCATGTTTAAAAGTAACAGGGAAGCAGGAAGATGTCTAAAATCTGACACAAAGTACGCAGAACCAGGAAAATAATATGCAAAATAATAGAAATCATGAAAAGAAATATCAATAGGGAGTCAAACCCCAATTGCCATGCCCCATCTAATAGACAGATAATAAAATATATTTCTCTCCTCTTGGAAGAAACGTGGGGACTACAGAGACAAAATGCAGTGAATACTGTTAGCTGCAATCATCATACTGGTTTTTCTTTGTTAGAAAATTGGGGGGGGGGGCAGCTGGATAGCTCAGTGGATTGAGAGTCAGGCCTAGAGAGGGGAGGTCCTAGGTTCAAATCTGGCCTCAGACACTTCCCAGCTGTGTGACCCTGGGCAAGTCACTTGACCCCCATTGCCTAGCCCTTACCACTCTTCTGCCTTGGAGCCAATACACAGTATTGACCCCAAGATGGAAGGTAAAGTTTTAAAAATAAAGATGTTTTAAAAAGATGACTTTTCGCTCCATGTTGGGCGAATGTTAACAGGTACTGTGATTACTGGATGGAAGCAATCCAAGGATGGCTGCTCCTTCCCATTGGAAGGACGTCACTCGTCTCTGATCATCTCCTCCCCATTTCGCTATTCCGACACTATGTGGCCTCGGACACCTTCTGAGCCTCGGTTTCCCCCTCTGTCAAAAGAAGGTACAAGACTCCCTCCTATCTCATGGAGTTGTAAGGAAAGTACTTTTCAGGCATTAAAATGCCACATAAATGTGAACGATGATTATCCTCCTCGTTGGTATCCCCCTAGCACTTCACAGGCTACGGTAGCGTACGTGTGCGATACATTCTTTTTAAATGAATGAGGTGGGAGAACTTCTCCGGCATAAACACATGGAGATCCCCCCACTCACGTGGCTGAGCTGATAAACGATTGTGAAGGTTTTCTGGTCCGACGTAGAAATTGGGCTCCTTAAATAATAAAAATGATTCACGACCCCTTTAAGACGTCTGCTTTTACCCCGCTCCCAAGACTTTGGAAGCGTCTGCGGGGACAATCCTGACTCTTTGCTGCCCTCTAGTGGAGCGCAGAGTCTATAACCGAGTAACAGTTCATCCGCCTCCGAGCCAGAACACATTTTGCCACAAATCAGTTACGTTATTCCGAGTGCCCAAAGATGTTTTCTTCAATAGGTGATTGAATGGAAATTGCGCTTTCTATTGAAAAATGGAGAGGTGCCTAAGTAAGCAGAGCTCCCGGGTACGGGAGCCGGCTGGGCTCTGCGGGAGGCGCGCGCTGGCGGGCGGATGCCCTTCCACTGAATCACTCACTACATGCGCAGGGAGGAATCCCGGGAGAGGACGGTGCACGCGGCGCGGCAACTGCGCCCTAGGAGCAGAGAATGGGGCTTATTTCAGTTTTCTGGCAAATCTGCCGGTTCCGACAGGAGCCTGTGGGTCCTGGGAAGGGAACAGAGGGCAGAGGCCCGCTGGAGAGGCCATGACCAGAATGGAAGGAGCTAATAGAAGGTGATGAATAGAGTGTATGCGGATCTAATATGGGACTAGGGTCAGAGAGATGAGTTCGAATTCTACCGCTGACCCTTGTAATAGCCCTGTGACCGTGGACAAGTCACTCGATCTCTATCAGGCTCTTTCTTCATCCATAGAATGGGTATAATAAGAGCACCTATCTAGCAGGATTATCGGGAGGAAAAAAATAGTCATTTCTAAAGCGTTTTGTAAACCGTAAAGCAATGTATACTAGCTATTTTCTTTTCTCTATCTTTTTTTAAAATCTTTACCTTCCATTTTAGAATTAATACTGTGAGGGGGCAGCTGGGTAGCTGTGGAATCAGAGCCAGGCCTAGAGACAGGAGGTCCTGGGTTCAAATCTGCCCTCAGACACTTCCCAGCATGTGACCCTGGACAAGTCACCTAACTCCCATTGCCTAGCCCTTACCACTCTTCTGCCTTGGAATCATTGATTCCAAGACGGAAAGTAAGGGTTTTAATAATCAATCAATAAATGAAGGAATGAATAAATAAGAACCTTTTCCAATCCGTCTTAATTGTAGTGCCTTCCCTCTTTATCCTGAACGTCAGCCAGTCCCTCCACCCCTTCTTGTTTACGTAGACATCTCCTTGTGTAGCCTGATCCTGTGAGAATCTTCCCTCACCTTCCTTCCTCTTTCCCCGTGTGTATTCTTCTTTTCCTCTCTTTCCCATTTTTTCCCTTAAGATCAAAACATAAGAGAACCACTCAGGTCTGGTCTCATTTGGACTCCCTCTGTGAACTGAGATGATGATAGGATTGAAAGGGGGCACCTATATCATCTCCCCATAAGTAAGTGCAAGTCATTTGCTCCAGGCTTTTGTCATTATTCACTCATGTTGGCTTTTTTGTGTTTTTCTTCACTCCTATGTTTGAACTTCAACATTTCTCTAAAATTCTATTCAAGACTGCTTTGAGATCCCCTCATTCATGTAAGGTCCATAGGGTTATACAGCTTTTCTGGGTAAGTTATTCCTAGCCGTAAGTCTATATTGCTACCTTATTGTATTACACTGGTGAGTGTTAAATCGTGTGTGGTCCTCACTGTGGCTCCTCCGTCCTTGATTTTTTTTTTCTGGTTGCTTATAGAATTTTTTCTTTGCTCTAAAAGCTCTCGTGTTGCCTATAATATTACTGGGAGTTTTCATGTAGTTTCTTTAGGGTTTCTTTAGGATGTAAATGATGGATTCTTTCTGGCTCATTATTCTTGCAGCATCTTGTACATAGAACAGCTCTTCTAAATGTGTTTTCTGCCAAACTACTTTCTAGTTTTCCTAATCGTTCTTCTTGAATAACAAATCTTTCTTCTAATAGTTTGTGTTTTCCAGCTTACTAAGAGATAGTTCATTTGTTTCTAAGTCTTAGCTATCTAGTCTTGCCTATTGATTAACTTTCCTATTTTAGTGAATATCAAATAATTTTGATTTCTGATCATATTAAGCCCTTTTTATTCCTTCCTTTTTCTCCATTATTTCCCTTGACATTCTTGACCAATTGGTACTCCAAGTCAATTTTACTTTCTTGTCCCTTTCTATAGTGTAACCCCCCTTGAAATGTGGTTGGAGTTTTCTCAAATGGGAGGCTTTTCCAAAAATGGAACAAATACGATTTTCCAGCACACTGCTAAGAGGAATAGTGCAGGCCTGCCCAGAGGCAGCCTGCTGAGGGCCAAGTGGAAAGAGCAGAGAGAGCGCCAGAGCTAGACTCAGGAAGCCCCTACTTCCCAGGGTGGTTGTGAGGATCAAATGAGACATTTGCTTAAAAAAATACTTAGAATAGAGTCTGGCACAAGATCTAGGAAAGCGAGACCTCTGCCTCAACCAGCTCTTCCTCCCTCCCCTCCTCCTTTGACTGGCAAAGGGTCCACAGCAGAGGTTATTCATATCTTTTGTTTCAGGGACCCCTTTGACATTGGGGAAGCCAATGGACCTTTCCTCGGAATTGGGTTCTTTTTTAAAGCATAAAAATGCAAAAGATTATAAAGGATAGTGAAGATAAAAATGAAATGTTCTCCTGCATTCACAGATCTAAATACATTCAAACCTCTGTGGACCCCAGATTAAGAATCTTTAGCAGAAAATGCTGGACTTTCCCTCTTCCCTTTACTGTCCTAGAGAACATCCCTGGATTACTGGCTGCATTAGGAGCCAAAAACCAGATGAAAGCAGACTCACTCTGCTTAAAGAAAACCCCGCACAGGAGAGAAAAGGACTTCCAGCAATCTGGATCCAGGACTGACCTTGTTGGCACACGGATTGGGCTATGCAGGGACCCATTTCCCTCTGGAATCTTGGAGAAGACCTTGTCACAGGCATGAGGGGGAAGAGAGTTCCTCCATCTGTGTTTACTGTAGCACCTTAAGGCTGCTTGACTAAAGTGGTTCTCAATTGGTAATGGGGAGAAGAGGGTGTAGAGCAAGCAGCACAGCAGCAGGTGCTTGAGCTGATTACCCAAGAGAATCGAACCTGACTCTTCTGGTACACGGCTACAACCCGAAGGAGACATGTGGCCCAGTTCTAAGAACTGCACTTATGGCTGGGAGTAGAAGTTGGGATAAAAGATGCCTGAAGAATGGAGCCTGGATTGGGAGCACATTAATAAAAATTCAATTGTAGGGGTGGGAGGTGGTTCAGTGACTTGAGAGACAGGCCAGGAGTGGGCGAGGTTCTGGATTCAAATCTAACCTCAGATACAGCCTAGCTGTATCACCCTGGGCAAGTCAGTTAACCCCATTGCCTAGCTCTTACCACTCTTCTGTCTTGGAACCAATAGATGGTGTGGATTCTAAGATGGAAGATAAGGGTTTAAAATATATATATACAATTGAAAGGTGATGAGAGGCTGAACTAGAGTGGTAGTAGAGAGGGGAGATAAGGAGAATGGTGCAAAAATAGTCATATCTGGCTGATGTGAAATTGATATAATTTGGTGACTGAGTAGGGAAGAAAGTAGACAAAATACTCAAATTTCAATAAATATCCAGGTTGATAGTGGTACAATCAATAGAAATTATATAATTTGATTATATACACAATGCCCTATATAAATACAAACTATTATTATCTATTTACAGATGGATATTCCACAACCGTGCTTTGAATAAGACAGGACAATTTAGAGACAAAAAAGGAAAATATTGATGTATGTTTATAATTTTTACATTGAATTTAATCCAGTCTATCAATATTAGACAATTAGAAGTCTTATCAAAATAGATCCCTCATCTTTTATCCTAATCTGCAAATGACCAAAAACATATATACCTACACACACACAGAATAGTTTACATACATTTAAACCCTACACCAACAATCTCTTAAGTTTATTAGCACAAGGAGGCAACATAGCATAAAACGAAAGATTTGGAGTGAGAGGACATGAATTTAAAGCTCTCTCTTCTATTTGTTACTTTAATCTATTGACATAATTATATGATTTAATTGCTTTGTTATTAATATAATCTATTGTGTTTATGCTTTTCCCAATTTGAAGTAAACTTCATTCCAGATATAAATTCAGTACATTGTTGTATAATCTTTTTTAAAATGCTGTTGTACCTTTGTCAAAATTTTATTCAATATTCTTGAATCAATATTCATTACAGATTTTGATTTGTAGTTTTCTTTCTCTGTCCTGATTCTCTGTTTCAAGTATTGGCATTATATTTGTCAAATATAAGGAATTTGGTAGTATCCTTTATTCCCCTCTTGTTGTAAACAATTTATGTAATACTGGAAATAGTTGTTCTTAGAATATTTAATAGAAATCCATTTTAAACCATATTAGTCTTAGGTTTTGTTTCCCAGCCTTTAGGAGTTCCCCTGTGGCTTGTTTAATTTTATTTTCTAGGACTGGATTAGTTCAAGTTTCTAGTTCTTCTTTTGTTGATCTAGGGGATTTAACATTTAAAAAATATTCATGAACTACACTTAAATGATTAGTTTTGTTAGCTTACAATTGGGAAAAAATAGTTTCTAATAATTTCCTTTATTTAACCTTTATTTATTATGAATTTTTTTACATTGGGATTTTATTTTCCTCACATTTTATCAAATTAGCTAATGGTTTACCTATTTATTAGTTTCCTAACCAGCACATTTTATTTTTCATTTCAATAGTTTTCTGGCTTTCAGCATGGTCGATCTCATATTTGATTTTTA
Source organism: Monodelphis domestica (assembly GCF_027887165.1). Lineage (NCBI taxonomy): Eukaryota > Metazoa > Chordata > Mammalia > Didelphimorphia > Didelphidae > Monodelphis > Monodelphis domestica. Next base: position 82,487,016 of record NC_077230.1, read on the forward strand.
GAATATCTATTTCTGTGTTTCATGGTGGGAATAAATCTTTGTTTTTCTATATTTTTTACTTGCATGCCTAAATTCATCAATCTGTTCTTTTTCTCTTTTGATGATGTTTGGAGATATTATATTTCCCCTAAGACTGCTTTGACAAAATCCTAAAAGTTTTCATATAAACATTCATTGTTTTCATTTTCTTTAATAAAATTTTCTTTTCTATAATTTTTACTTTGTTCTACTTTTTCTTTAGGGTTATTTAGTCTTCATTTAATTTAAATCCTTTCTTTAAAGAAACATTACCACCTACCATGAGGCTGGATCTAGTTTTAGAGCCTCAATATGCCTCCTTCAGTGGGTCTCTCTCCAACCTTGATATTCTGTCTGAATTTACTCTTCAATAATCATCACAGTTCCATCTCCCTATACTTTTATCCTCTCATTGATTCTAAATCAATTTGTACAGGTTATTGATTTACAAACCTGTTTCTCATCCCCTATTTCCTACTTTCTTGTTCCCATCCACCTCAAACCTACCTTCCCAATGCCCAACTCTAGATTTGCCTGCCCCTTGCACTGTGTCCACTGAAATGCTTACTGTAGCATCCCAGGTATATTCTCATGTTGAAAGTATTATCAATGCATTGATATTGTAGCCTATGTGCTCATACAGACTCATGGTCATGTTGCTTTTTGATTATTGTATTTCCAAATCTTCAGTCCAAAGGTCAAAAGAATTCCTGGGCAGGACATTAGCTGCCACAGGGTCCTAACTACCTCCTTGTCAGACCACATTCCCTACCAAGTCACATGCTTGATTAACCTCCTCCTCTATGATTATGTGATTGTCAGTTGAGCCAATGTTAAATCCTATGCCATGTCACATGTTTATCAGCTACCTCCCACTATTCTCCAATAAGAGTTTGGGAGCACATGCAGATCCCTCTCTCAGTACCATCAGAGGAGCACACACGATGGAGCCCACGCTTTTTAACTCTTTGTCTCTGAGGCTTTCTTCCTTTATTGCTCTCTCTCTCCCTCCTTTACCCATTTCCCCTCAGTTTCCAATCTCCTTCTCAGGTGTCCACCCATGAATATATTAATTTGTGGATGCAGGCAGTTACACTTACTCCATAAATAACAAAGTTTCCTTTGATCTCAAACTCATTTTCACATCCTTTCCACTACTAACTACACTTTTATTCTTCTCTACCCTTACTCACTGATATTGAGGGAAAAAAAATACTATTTACTCTAGCAACTTTCACGCTCTCCCTTTACTACAACAACACAGCAACTCTCCTCCTTTGAGGCTTTTACTATCCAAATTTATCTTTCAATCCAGGTCCTTAAAGAAATTATCTATTGATACACCATGATATTTTCCTCCATTTAATAAGCTCAATAACTGGTTCACAGTCTTTCCTCTTTAATTTCTATCTTCAGACTAATAATTTCAATATACATATTATTGTTCCCTCAAATATGGTCCCCAATTTACTTATTTCTGTGACTTATTCCCCATTCCTCCACCCTACTTCATCTACATAAAAGATGATTCCAAATGTTCCATTTCCATGTTCACAAACCCTGAAATGTCTTTATGGGGTCACAATTGTTTTTAGCATTCTAATTTTCACCATACTTTATGACCCCTAACTCAATCCTTCATCTTAACCATCACCTCCATTCTTCCGCCCCACATTTTTCCTAAGCCTTCTGGACTCGGCATGCCTCTGGACAGAGACCTGCACTCTCTACATGTTTCTATTTTCAACCCTTTGGCAAAGCAATTCAATTCTACACTAACCTCTATTAATAAATCTTTTCTTATCTTAGCATCAATCTTGCCATACCAAATCTAGATTACTCTGACCATCCATATCCTTTACCTCTATTCATATATTGCTGAACAGAGCTGGAAGAAATCCTGAAATGGAATTAAAGTCCTTACAAATTTGTTATATAATCTCAACTGGATTCTCAAAGCACCAAAACAATCATTCTATTCTTCCCTAACTGATTATACCACTCGCCAAAGCAGCAGTTCTATACCTTGTCATAGGGAATTTAATCTCCTACTTCACACACACACAGACTATTAATCAAGAGCTGCCCCTTGTCCCTTACTCTTCATTTCAAATTGCTTAAATGTGTTCTGCTATTTTTTCCATTACCCTAGTTTTAGGAAATAGACAAGTGACCTTTCTCCTTAACAAGGCATGCCTATCTATATGCGCCCTTGCTCCCAACCCCTCCATCTTCTCAGTAGCTTGACCCCCACAATCATTTCTACTCCCTCTTAACTATATCCCTTTCTCCTGGATGCTGCCCTGCTGCTTACAAATATGCACATGACTTGATCGCATCAACCCCACTAACTACCATCCATATCTATCCTTCGTTTAGTAGCCACGCTCCCTGGGAAAGCCATGTATAGCCAGTGACTAGACTTCTTCTCTCTTCAATCTCTTTCTAATCCACTGCCATCTCACTCTTTAATAAATCCTATTGACTATTACCTCAGTATCAAATATAAAACTCTTTGGGGGCTTTTCTAGTACTTCATAGCCTGGCCCTTTCCTATCTTGCTTTTTCTATTTTTTTTTCAATATTTTAGTTTTGTTATAAATTTCCTTTTGTGACCTAGAGTCATTAAGTTCTGATTACTTCACCATATTTTTGAAGGAGTCCACCACTATCTTGTGAATTTTCTACTTTATATTCTAAATTATTTAATCTTCTAATTTTTATCTCCAGAACTCTTATTTTAATTCCAAATTCATTTTCTGCATCTTACTTCTTCTAATTTTATTTTTATTTATTTATTTTAGAATATTTTCCCATGGTTACATGATTCATGTTCTCTCCCTCCTTTCTTCCCTTCCCCCTCCCGGAACTGACAAGCAATTCCACTGGTTTATACTTGTCTTTTTTTTTTTTAATCCTTACCTTCTGTCTTAGAATCAATACTGTATATTGGTTCCAAGGCAGAAGACTGGTAAGAGCTAGGCAATGGGGGTCAAGTGACTTGCCCGGGATCATACAGCTAAGAAGTGTCTGGGTCCAGATTTGAACCTAGGATCTCCCATCCCTAGGCCTGGCTCTCCATCCACTGAACCACTCAGCTTCCCCCTATACGTGTCATTACTCACAACCTAATTCCATAATATTCATAGTTATAAAAGAAAAATCTTTTAAAAACCACAACCCCAAATCATATACCTATATAACCAAATGATAAATCATGTTTTTCTTCTGCATTTCTACTCCCATAATTCTTGCTCTAGATGTGGATAGCATTTTTTCATAAGTTCCATGAGATTGTTCTTGATCATTGCATTGCGATTAGTAGCAATATTTCTATTACATTTGATTATTCCATAATGTTTCACATTCTGTGTACAATGTTCTCCTGGTTCTGCTCATTTCACTCCACATCAGTTCATGGAGGTCTTTCTGGTTCATATAGAAATCAAGCAGTTCATTCCTTATAGCACATTTCCATCACCACACTTTGTTCAGCCATTCCCCAATCAAGGGACACCCTCTCATTTTCCCTTTTTTTTTTGCCACCACAAAAAGTGCAGCTATGAATATTTTTGTACAAACATTTTTTAACCTCTTTGGGGTATAAATCTAGTAGTGGTATAGCTGGATCAAAGGACATACCATCTGACAAAATACAACACTCATTCCTATTGAAAATACTAGAAAGCATAGGAATAGAAGGGTTTTTTCTAAAAATAATAAACAGTATATATCTAAAACCATCAGCAAACATCATCTGCAATGGGGATAAACCCATTCCCAATATGATCAGAAGTGAAACAAGGATGCCCATTATCACCTCTGTTATTTAACATTGTACTAGAAACACTAGCAGTAGCAATTAGAGAAGAAAAAGAAATTGAAGGTATTAAAACAGGCAATGAGGAGACCAAGCGATCACTCTTTGCAGCTGATATGATGGTCTACTTAAAGAATCTTAGAGAATCAACTAAAAAGCTAGTCTAAATAATCAACAACTTTAGCAAAGTTGCAGGATACAAAATAAACCCGCATAAGTCATCAGCATTTCTATATATCTCCAACTCATTCCAGCAGCAAGAATTAGAAAGAGAAATTTCATTTAAAATCACCCTAGACAATATAAAATACTTAGGAATCTATCTACTGAGACAAACACAGGAAGTATATGAACACAACTACAAAACACTCTCCACACAATTAAAACTAGATCTAAACAATTGGAAAAACATTGATTGCTCATGGGTAGGACAAGCTAACATAATAAAAATTACAATCCTACCCAAATTAATTTACTTATTTAGTGCCATACCCAATTGAACTACCAAAAAAACTTTTTTACTGAATTAGAAAAAACCATAACAAAGTTCATTTGGAAGAACAAAAGATCAAGGATATCCAAGAAAATAATGAAAAAAAATGCGAAGGAAAGTAGCCTAGCAGTACCAGATCTCAAACTATACTATAAAGCAGTAGTCATCAAAACAATATGGTACTGGCTAAGAGACAGAAAGGAAAATCAATGGAATAGACTTGGGACAAGTGACCTCAGCAAGACAGTCTATGATAAGCCCAAAGATCCCAGCTTTTGGGACCAAAATCCACTATTCAATAAAAACTGCTGGGAAAATTGGAAGACAGTATGGGAGAGATTATGTTTGGATCAACATCTCATACCATACACCAAGATAAACTCAGAATAGGTGAATGACTTGAATATAAAGAAGGAAACTATAAGTAAATTAGGTGAACCCGGAATAGTATACATGTCAGATCTTTGGGAAAGGAAAGATTTTAAGACTAAGCAAGAGTTAGGAAAAAAATTACAAAATGTAAAATAAATAATTTTGATTATATTAAATTAAAAAGTTTTTGTACAAACAAAACCAATGCAACCAAAACTAGGAGGGAAGCAACAAATTGGGAAACAATCTTCATAACAAAAACCTCTGACAAAGGTCTACTTGCTCAAATTTATAAAGAGCTAAATCAATTGTAAAAAAAGTCAAGCCATTCTCCAATTAATAAATGGGCAAGGGACATGAATAGTCAATTTTTTATTAATAAGCACATGAAAAAGTGTTCTAAATCTCTTATAATCAGAGAAATGCAAATCAAAACACACCTCACACCTAGCAAATTGGCTAACAAGACAGCAAAGGAAAGGAAAGAATGCTGGAGGGGATGTGGCAAAGTTTGGATATTAATTCATTGCTGGTGGAGTTGTGAATTCATCCAACCACTCTGGAGGGCAATTTGGAACTATGACCAAAGAGCTTTAAAAGACTATCTGCCCTTTGATCCAGCCATAGCACTGCTGGGTTTGTACTCCAAAGAGATATTAAGGAAAAAGACTTGTACAAGAATATTCATAGCTGCACTCTTTGTGGTAGCAAAAAAATGGAATGGGGATGCCCTTTGATTGGGGAATGGTTGAACAAACTTTGGTATCTGTTGGTGATTGAATACTACTGTGCTCAAAGGAATAATAAACTGGAGGGATTCCATGGGAACTGGAACGACCTCCAGGAATTGGTGCAGAGTGAAAGGAGCAGAACCAGGAGAACATTATACATAGAAACTGATACACTGTGGTACAATCAAATGTAATGAACTTCTCCATTAGTGGCAATGCAGTGATCCTGAACAACTTGGAGCGATTTGCTAGAAAGAACACTATCCACATTCAGAGGAAAAACTGTGGGAGTAGAAACACAGAAGAAAAACAACTGCTTGAATACATGGGTGGAGGGGATATGACTGGGGATGTAGACTCCAAATGATTATCCTAGAGCAAACATCAACAACATGGAAACAGGTTCTGATCAAGGACATATGTAAAACCCAGTGGAATTGCAGACCAGCTACAGGAAGGGGTGGGGGGAGGGAAGGGAGGGAAAGAATATGATTCTTGTAACCAAGGAATAATGTTCTAAATTGACTAAATAAAATTTTCCAAAAAAATGAAAAATGAGTTCAACTAATATGAAGTAAAAATAAGAAAATATTTGTCAATATAGTAAAAAGAACAGGGGCTCAGGAGTTCAAATTCCACTTATGCTACTTGCTACTTCTACAAATTACTTAACGAGGCTTCAGTTTCCTTATTCCTAAAATGGGGATTGAACTAGAAGATTTCTAAGTCTGTACTTTCCAGCCCTTTATCTATGAGCTAGGAATAACCCTCTTTCCCTACTTGAATATGTACTCATTAGAAAAGTGGTACTCCCCAAAAGAAGTTATTCCAACAGTTTTGGGGGAAAAAAATGCATCCTTGCTCTCCTTTCCTCCAGGTCTCCAGATAACAAATTTCCTGACACTACACAAATAAAGAAAACCTCTCCCTCTTCTAATTTCTCATAACACTGACACCTTTGACCCTACTATAACTTATCAAGTATGCCTTGTTTGCAGACGCCAAGCTAACTTGCTGACTCCAAGCTTAACTGGAAACAGCTAAGCAATAGAAGATCTGAATTTAAAACCAGGCTCACACTGTTTGCCTCAGTTTCTTCATCTGTCACTTTCCTCATAGCCTTTTAGGTGAGGATGAAATATCTACAAAGTGCTTTGCAAACTTTACAATGCTATATCAATGTTAGCTAGCTATTCTACAAGGTCCCTGAAGGCTGGGGTTGTCAATCACATCTTTGTAGTCCTAACACTTAATAAATGTTGGTTGTAAATTCTGGGTCCATTTCCAGAGATTACTTTATATCCAAGTGAGAAAGATAAGGCCTAGGTATTTATTTATGTGATTGGCAGAGGTGCTTAAAAAAAGCAAAGCAAATAAAGCTTGCTTTACTAACCACTACTACCGTGATGGGGGGTGGATGGGAGGGGTATAATTCCTCTATACCTCACTGCCACATCTTTAGATTTCTCTGAGATTCCAAGAGAAGGTCTCTTGGCAGGGAACGAGGGGGGCCATCCAAGAGGTCCATCCACGCGCACCCTCGCTTCACCATGGAGCATGAATCTGGAAGGAGGAGGCTGGGGGGGTTGGGGGTGCAGGTTGCCCCCTTCCCCCCAGCCCCAGTATTGACTGAGCAACAAAGAAGAGATCATGACGCAGAAGTCCAGACTACAAGCCTGGGCCTCCCTGCACCTCGCTTCAGTTTGCGCCAGGAGACCAACCTGGTCGGCTGCATCCTGAGGAGAAGGGATGAGTTTTGGGGTCACCATAGAAGATGGAGCTGCCATCAAACGCTCAAGCAGCCGCACAACTGGCTGGTCCAGGGGGCCCACCGCAAAACTTGGCTCCCAACCTTGATTATGGAGAATACGACTACACTATAGAGGAATTAGAAACATACGGGGAGTTAGAGACCAGTTTACCACAGAGACTAACGGAGGCCCTCAATCAACAGCTGCCTGAGAACAAGGTAAAGCGAGCTGAGCCTTCCAAGGATGCTGAGCCCGCCCCCTTACTTCCGGATTTGTCCAAGCCTGCGCCTTGGGTGGGGGCGCGAAACCCGGACGGAATGAAATGAACCCGGATGCCCCTCTTTCCTTGGGACCCTCCATTTGACAACCCCGCCCCTTCTCTTTCCCCACTTCCTCCAATCCGGTGTAGAAATGGAGACCGGAAGCGTCGCGTCTCTCCCCCTATGGGAGGTTCTTCAAGCTATGGCGCTGGGCTATGAATTGGAGAGACCTTTAAGATTTTCTCCCTGGGCCTACAGTTTCTGTGGCCTTGGGTAAGTCCTTCAGATCTCTGACCCTCAGATAACAGACATTTCTCCTTCCATTTTGACACAGTATAAGGTAGTATCACAGGGTGTCCTGGGGCAGGGTCGAGAAATTAGGCGTTTTTCACCCGTAATCGCTGTGCTTTTACAATATTTCAGAAAAGAAGCTGTATAGTACAGTAAAAAGCACGTTGGATTTGGAGGGCGGAAGCCCTGGGAATTCTAGCTCTGCTGCAATTTGCTTACCTTGTGACTCGGAGCAAGTCACTTGTTTCACTCCTCAGGGCTTTACTTTCATGATCATCTGTGAAGAGAGAGGGCCAGATTAGATAATATTCAAGGTCCTTTCTAGTTCTAAATCCAGTCAGTGATGTTGATAGCTTAAAAAGAAAGTGTGGTAGTTCTAGGTCCAGGGCAACCATTCAGGATAGGCCTGATTTTTTAAAAAATTCATTCCTATTGTGGAAAGGACCCTCCCCCTCACCCCCCCCAAAAAAAGAACTAAACCTACACGCACACACTTCTTTTTTGTCAAATGCTGTACCTGATTTGGGGTTGGAAAAATGTGATCACTTTACCAATACCCTTACCCCAGCAAAAGTTCTTCACCCAGTTGAAGATGAGTTGGATCTCTCATGGAAATATACATTTTCAACAAGAAACTTTTAATATTTTTAAATGTTTCTCTAACCTAGGCTTCCTCATGCACTATCTGTTACCACCTGAGGCATTACTGCAATTTGGACATTTACTAAATAGTTGTTTTTAAAATTTGCATTGCAGCTGTTGGAAGATGTTCCAGAATATATACCAGAACTGAATATAAATGATGATGACCTTTTGAAACCAGGTGTTCATGTTCAACCCACTGATTCTTTTGTTTATCAAGATCCTTTTGAAGTAGCTCAAACATACTTGGAAAAACATGGCATTATGCAAATATTCCAGGTGAACTTCTCCATCTTCTTTGTCAACTTCTTCCATACTAACTTAATAGAACAAGTTTTTACCTGGCCAATTGTATTATATCACATTTTAAGTAGCAGTGGAGGTAGGGGAATTCATTAGCATTATTGAACTGTGCTAACTGGGGATCCAAAGAGTATAAAACCCAATTCCTGCCTTCAAATGCCAATCTAACTGGGAAGGAATGAATGGAACAAAGATAATTAACAATACAAAATAGTAAATGATTATGTTAGATGGGAGGTAGGTGATCTAGATCACCTGTGGACTGAAAGACTAGGAACGAGTATTTAGGACTGAATCTATACTTTAAACTGAAGATGTATGTGATTTAATGATTTTAAACTTATAGAGGATGGAGGACATTCTAGACAAGGACAGTAATACAGGAAAATATATTATCAGTTGAATGACCACCCCAGAATCTACATTGTGAACTAAAAATGTGTTTAAGGTTACATTTTTGTTGAAATAATAAAGATTGTTGACTTTCAGGGAGTGGACCCATCTTTAAATGGTGACAATTCTTAAGTAAAGTGGAATTACAAGACTGGATTCTCAAGCTTATAAATACTTCGGATTTTTTCCTCAACTTTTTGTGATTAGCACACTTTCTATTAGTCTGTTATTAATGTATAGGTTGTATATGTAAACTTTATTTGAGGTTAGCACAGTTTGACAAAGTCCACTAGAAAAATAAAAATAATATGAAGTATAGGAGTATCTGAAAATACTATCCAGAAGGTTGAGAATTTACACTCTCAATTGACAATGAAGTGTAAAAGGCTTTAAAACACAACAAATGCGAAAATTTTTATCATGAAAACCCTTAAATTGGTGGAATTTTCACTACTCAATAGAGAAAAACCAAATTAATTCTTCTTTAATTTAATTAGAAATATCATAGAGTGTCTTCAGAGGGACTCACATATAGTATTCTTAGTAGTTTGTGTTTTTTTTTATTTGAAATATTTTTCCATGGTTACATTATTCATGATTCCTGCCCTCTTCCAACCCCCTCCCAAAGCTGACAAGCAATTCCACTAGGTTATACATGTATCATTGTTCAAAACCTATTTCCATGTTATTCATATTTGCAGTAGAGTGATCTTTTAACATCAGAACCCTAGTCATATCTCTACTGAACCACATGAACAAACATGTTTTTCTTTGTTTCTACTGCCACAGTTCTTTCTCTGGATGTGGATAGCATTCTTTCTCATTAGTCCCTCTAGATTTTCCTGGGTCATTCCAGTCTGTTACATTCTATTGTACCACAGTGTACCAGTATCTGTGTACAATGTTCTCCTGGTTCTGCTCCTCTCACTCTGCATCAATTCCTGGAGGTTGTTTCAGTTCCCATGGAATTCCTCCACTTTATTATTCCTTTCAGCACAATAATATTCCATCACCAACAGATACCACAATCTGCAAAGAGCGATAGCTTGTCTCCTTATTGCCTATTTTAATACCTTTCATTTCTTTTTCTTCTCTAATTGCTACTGCTACTATTTCTAGTACAATGTTACATAATAGAAGTGATAATGAGCATCCTTGATCCTTGGTAGCTTATTGAAGGAAGTCTCCCTTCTTTATGTTCTGGCAGTTTTATAAAAAAACTTAAAGGAAATGTTGCTAGTGATAGGGTAGAATAAATCCTGATAGCTGTGTTAATGTATTTGTTTACAATCCCCAGTACTATTTTCTGTACCTAAGTAGTACTATTATACTATTGTGTTGAAGGATTCCAATGTCAAGCTTTCTAACCACTGTCTAAAAATGTACTGGAGAATGTGGCTTCATTAAAAAGTAAAATAAATGATTGTCAAACCTAAGTATCTCTGGGAAGGAGGCATCTTGCTCTTATGCCCTCTGATTTTAAAAGGGAAGAAATCAATGTATTTGTGAAAATAACTTAAAAGTATATATGGAAAACTTCAAATTTCTCATAAGAAAGACCCTTCATAAATCCAAATTTTAATGACTTTTTACCAAAAAGAAGATTTATATCTCTTGCATCATCTTCTGGAAAAAAAAGTAAATTATAATTTTCTTAGTTTGACATTGCCCTTCCCACAAGCTTCTAGGAAGATAGTTCTCTTCAGGGAAGAACCTAGTGATTGGAGTTTAGGGGTAATAGAGTATGAGTTCTTGAGCATGAGAAAGGGCAGGAACTGCTTGAAGAAACAAAACAGATTGGAGACTGACAACCAGAACAAAGATTTAGACTCACTCCAGGGAACCATATTACCAGGCTCTGGTAATAAGGGGGATGCATTGAAAAGACTTTTTTTTTTAAAATATTCTTTCACATCAGAAATTAGAAAGTACATATACCTACTTGGGGGAAGCATTTCCATTTTAAAAATCTGTTGGGGTGCTTGTGGTTTAGTAGAAGAGAAAAGTAACCAATATATTCTGATCACATGAGCTTAGCCTGATTAGAACTCTAACATCAAACTTTCAAGCTGTCTTTCTCTCTCTCCTAGCGGATCACTGAAAACTTAATATATGAACAGCCCGATGACCCTTTGCGCTTTTTGCTGTGGCAGGTATGCACTAGACCAAAAGGAAAACAGTACTTTATTTTTAGATCCAGCTTTACAACCAAAGTCCTTAGAATTGAGACTTGATAGTAGAGAAGGGAAGGGGGAGAGATTTCATTAATGGTGTGGAGATAATTTTTTAATTAAGGGTAAATGTATTCAGATGAAAGTAATAGAATTGGGAAGACTTAGAGAGGTAACAAAATGAAATGAACAAATTGTATGGACTATAGGAAGCACATTTATTTGTTGTCTCAAAAAAAAAAAGTACTAACCTGCCTTCATTGTAGCATAGTGGAAAGAATAATTGATCCGAAGTCAAGTTGCCTAGGCTCCAGTTTCAGTTCTGTTACACTGATTAGTTCTGTGACTGAGCAAATTAACTTTTTTTGAGCTTCATTTTCCTTAACCGAAAAATGAAAGGGTTCTACTAAAATAATTCTTTGCAGAGATGGTGACGTTTTGAAGAACAGATGATGAGTTCTGTTTTAGAAGTTTTACTCTTGAGGTGATAGCAGAATATCTATGTGAAAATTCAGGAAATTAGTAATTGCATTTCTTGAAAGAGATCATGCTTGAGGTATAGCTTTGATAATTGTTACACTGAAAGTGGATAATGACCTAGGAAAAGAGTGAAGAGTACGCAACATTTTTGTTGTTCAATCATTTCTATCATGTCTGACTCTTAAATGACCCTATTTGGGGTTTTCCTGGCAAAGACAATGAAGTAGTTTACCATTTCCTTCTCCAGCTCATTTTGCAGATAAGGATCTGATGCAGATGGGGTTAAGTGATTTGCCTAGGGTCACACAGCTAGTATGTGTGTCAGATTTGACCTCTGAGAGATGGAGCTTCCTGACTTCATGCCTGGCGCTATCCATTTTGCCACCTAGCTGCCCACTGAACTTTGAGTGATGGTTTAGAGTAGGGAATAGGACTTGGAGATAGTAAAGAAACAACTGAAATGGAGGACATATAAATTCATGAAAGCCTCCCAGAGAAGAAGAAAGTCTCTAAAAAGTTTAATGCACAGAGGGCAAAGGTCAAGACAAAGGGCAGATATCTGCTAAGATAAATAGGAAAGAAGATGGGATTAGTGAAGGCACAGAGATATTTTGAAATAAAAGTGAAGAGAATGAAGGAAAACCCAGCACTATTTTTCCTAAGAGTGAGAGGCATGTTTATTTGTTGGGAGTAAGAGGAATAAGTAGTAGTAGGATTTGATGACTTGAAGAGTAGCTGCCTTAAGGAATACCATCCCCCCACAATAAGTGGTCCCAACTGTGTGCAATGGGCCCTTGGTCATACTCAGAGTTTATTGCAAGGAGTCCACATCATTAAATAACTCAGTATAATAAATAAGCGAATATACTTTCTGTAGACTGAGTAAATAATTATGTCTTATACACATATGTGCTTTTTCAAATACATGTAGATTCTGTTGTAATTAATAAAATAGAAATTAAAAGTTAACTGAAATTTGCTTTTAATTATGCATTTTCTAAATTAATGAATATGACAAGAAACTCTACAGTGAATAGTACAATTACTATCATGGGATTCAGAAAAAAATTGACATGAAAAAGGAATCCTCAGACTTGAGAAGATTAGGAACTACTGCGCTGCCCTTCAGTCAATTATTAAGCATTTACTCTTGTGCCTGGTACTGGTATACAAAAGTGACATAGTACCTGCTTTCAAAGGAAACAACATCCACATGCAAGTTCTGTATAAAATAAAAGAAAGGTAATGGAGTGAAGGGTAAGGCCCTTGCTACTGGCCAAGTAAGGATCAAGGAGAGGCCTTGGGGGGAAAGTGGCACTTGAGCTGTGCCTTGAAGGAAACAACAGAGGATTCCAATAGGCGTTGAGAAAGGAATGCATGCCAGCTGTGATGGGACAGCCTGTGCAAAGACTCAGATGGACGAAGGAATATCATATGAGGAATAGGAAGAAGACCTGTTTGGGCTTTACCGAAGAATACAAAAAGGGAAATAATGATTTAAGCTATGGAGACAAGTTCTGGAATGGTTTAAAGTGCCGAAGAGAGGAGTAAGAATAGCAACAACTAGTAGCAAAATGACTTGTAAAACATAGTTAATAATTAGCAGAAGCCAGGATTTGACTCCAGATCCAACATATATGTGCCCTACTGTCTCAAAAGAGCTGGAGTTTTCCAACTGAGTAGACAGAAGACTTGTGTGAAAGAGAGCCCCTAAATATATCTCTTCATATTCTATTTCTAGCTTCTCAGGTGATAAATATACTCATGCCCAGAAATAATCATTTTAACAGACATATGTAATCCAATAGTGGTGGTTACAATAATTACAAATAGAAAAAGGAAAATAAAACCTTATTTTTTTTCTTCTTTATTCTCAGATTCAGGACATAATCAAAGAGAGGGATTCCTCCTAAAACCTGCAAATAAAGAACACCTCATTCTCCACTACTATCAGTATCAAAGTGCCTTTTGTTAAAAATATTAACAATTTCTCAGTCTCGAAAATGAGTTCAGGTAGCTAGCTACTTGCAATTACTCAATTTTCTTACTTGATGTATAAAGAGACTCTTTGTAGAATATAAGTAATTATCTGGTTATACCAATACCTGAGGACATCCTGTACTCATCAATGCAAACTTTTCAGGGCATGCCATTTTTTTCATTGATCACCACAGCCTAGGAATCTTACCATATGGTCACCGGACTAGTGAAGAGCTAAGCTAGTCCTCAGACAGTGGCCACGACTGCCTCGGGAATGATGCTTGAAGCCTTACTCCTCTGTAGAAATGGCCCGAGTTTGTGCCCTATTGTCACAGCCAAGAATACCCAGTCACTTATGTGAATTTTAAAACTACTTCACCCTTCTCATACTGTACTTTAGAAGATTTGACTTAGTTATTTCCTGATTTGTAACAATGGAGATACTTGGTCTAACAGAATCAGGTCTTGGGAACTCTACATTGCTCCATCCTACTTAGTTTAACAAGGTCAAGAATGTCTGCACCCATACTCAAGGATTAAGTATCTAAGAAGATGGCCTTCAGCAGACATGTGCAGAAACAGCAGACAGACCCCTGGGCTGTCCTAAGTCAAGCTAAGCTAACATTGGTACAGATGAGACTCAGGAAAGTGATGTAAAACCGTCTATATAGGACATGTCACTTCCTCTCTTTGCCCTCTTTTCCCGGAGAGGAGGCTCTGGCTGGCAGTGTGCTAAGCGTTCCGACATCTTGGCTTGGTGGCAGCCATTTGTCTGGGTTTTGGAGGTGAGTTTGCCCTTGAGCTAATTCAGGTTCAGGCATCTTGGCTGAGCCCTCTTGGAGTTCAGGCTGATTCCTTCCTCTTTTACTCTCAAAAATCTTAACTTCCTAAAGCCTCTGATCTTTCCCCTGGGTCAAGCCAGGTGGGAGAAATCCTACACCCTTTCCTTCTCCCTTCTTCTTAATTTCTTTCCATTATATTAATTAAATCACCATAAATTTCCAGCTAACTTGGGAATTTTTTTATTTGGGATATCCATGGTGACCAATAATTAATACAGTTTAGGTCACAAACACTAAAATTATCCTTTACACTTAATACCATGCACAGGAGGCTTTATTGGAGAATGTGAACAAGAATGGCATAGAATGAAAATAATAACATCACATTTATTTAGTGCTTACTATGCTCTGGGCACTATTCAAAGTACTTTACAATTATTATCTTCTTTAATTCACACTAAGCCCTAGAGATAGGTGTGCTATTATTATCCCTATTTGATAGATGAGGAAACCAAGGCAAACAGGGTCGAGTGCTTTGCCCCAGGCTCACACAGCTAGTAAGTTATTGAGGTTTGATTTGAACTTGGGTCTTCCTGACTCCAGTCCTGAGGCTCTATCCACTTTGTCACCTAGCTGCCCCAAAACTGGAAAGACACAAGCGAGTTGCAACTTTAATCACTGCAGGGAGTTCTCATATCACTGGGATCAAAAATCCATCCAACATTCAGGTACTGTTATTTATCTCCAAAAGATCTATATAGTAATAAATGTATATACCCCATAGAGGCTATGCATGCACATGCACACACATAACATACACACACACAAGCATCTTCTAACACATAGAGCACAAATAGAATTTTTTAGTCTGGACCTATTATTTTATTGATGTAGGGAACTTCCATTATGGAAACTCCATTGATGCAGACCTTCAGCTAGTCTGGAACTTAAAAGTCTTAGAGTTTCCCAGGCCCTGAGAAATTAAGTGACTTCCCCAGGTTTATGCAACCACAATGTACTAGGAGCAGTACTTGAACTCAAATCTTCCTGATTCAAGGCTGGCCTTCTGCCCGCTCTTCTCATGTATAGGAATTATAATAATAGCCTCAAACGGGGGGGGGGGGGGAAGAGACTCTTATTATCCCTATTTTACACAAGAAGAAACTGAGGCAGACAGTGGTTAAGTGACTTGCTCAAAATCACACATGTAATAAGTGTCTGAGGCCAAGTTTGAATTCAGGTCTTCCTGGCTCTAGTCTAGCACAAAATCCATTATACCACCTAATGTCCTCTCTTTATCAGTCTTCCTACTCTGTCTCTGTCCCACTGTTTTCCCTCTCTCTCCTCTCTGTCTCTTTATCTCTCTCCCTCTCTTGTGTCTGTCTCCCCTCCCCATTCCCCATACACACACACACATGTATATCTGTATATATACATATATATATATGTATTTTTTTTTAACCCTTACCTTCTGCCTTAGAATCAATACTATGTATTGGTTCCAAAGCAGATAAGCAGTAAAGGCTTAGGCAAGGGGGGAGGGGGAGGAGTTAAGTAACTTGCCCAGGAACACACAGCTAGGAAGTGTCTGAGGCCAGATTTGAACCCAGGACCTCCCATCCCTGGGCCTGGCTCTCTCTACAGAGTCACCCAGCTATCCCTTCACACACACACATATTTTTGAACAGACCTATGTTTTGATAAATACCAAAAATGCTCCTTGAGGAAACTTCCTTCAATTAATGCAGGTTGACACTGCAACATGAAGTCATAGAGAATTATTTGAAGCCGTTAAGTGCCTTGCCTAGTGTCATACCACGAGTTTATGTCAAAGGCAGTCCTTCAAGCTAAGCCTCTTTGACTCTTAGGCTGTGTGCGTGTGTGTGTGTATGTATGCACTATGTATGTTGTGTGTGTGCACTATGTTCCTGATCACTTTATCTAGTTCCCAGGCTATGTGTGTGCACTATGTTCCTGATCACTTTATCTAGTTCCCAGGCTGTGTGTGTGTGTGTGTGTGTGTGTGTGTGCACTATGTTCCTGATTACTTTATCTAGTTCCCATGCTGTGTGTGTGTGTGTGTGCACTATGTTCCTGATTACTTTATCTAGTTCCCAGGCTGTGTGTGTGTGTGTGTGTGTGCGCACTATGTTCCTGATCACTTTATCTAGTTCCCAGGCTCTGTGTGTGCACTATGTTCCTGATCACTTTATCTAGTTCCCAGGCTCTGTGTGTGTGTGTGTGTGTGCACTATGTTCCTGATCACTTTATCTAGTTCCCAGGCTGTGTGTGTGTGTGTTCACTATGTTCCTGATCACTTTATCTAGTTCCCAAGCTGTGTGTGTGTGTGTGTGCACTATGTTCCTGATCACTTTATCTAGTTCCCAGGCTGTGTGTGTGTGTGTGTTCACTATGTTCCTGATCACTTTATCTAGTTCCCAGGCTCTGTGTGTGTGTGTGTGTGTGCACTATGTTCCTGATCACTTTATCTAGTTCCCAGGCTCTGTGTGTGTGCACTATGTTCCTGATCACTTTCTCTAGTTCCCAGGCTGTGTGTGTGCACTATGTTCCTGATCACTTTATCTAGTTCCCAGGCTCTGTGTGTGTGTGTGTACTATGTTCCTGATCACTTTATCTAGTTCCCAGGCTCTGTGTGTGTGTGTGTGTGTGTGCACTATGTTCCTGATCACTTTATCTAGTTCCCAAGCTGTGTGTGTGTGTGTTCACTATGTTCCTGATCACTTTATCTAGTTCCCAAGCTGTGTGTGTGTGTGTGCACTATGTTCCTGATCACTTTATCTAGTTTCCAGGCTGTGTGTGTGTGTTCACTATGTTCCTGATCACTTTATCTAGTTCCCAAGCTGTGTGTGTGTGTGTGTGTGTGCACTATGTTCCTGATCACGTTCTCTAGTTCCCAGGCTATGTGTATGTGTGCACTATGTTCCTGATCACTTTATCTAGTTCCCAGGCTATGTGTATGTGTGCACTATGTTCCTGATCACTTTCTCTAGTTCCCAGGCTGTGTGTGTGCACTATGTTCCTGATCACTTTATCTAGTTCCCAGGCTCTGTGTGTGTGTGTGTGTGTGTACTATGTTCCTGATCACTTTATCTAGTTCCCAGGCTCTGTGTGTGTGTGTGTGTGTGTGCACTATGTTCCTGATCACTTTATCTAGTTCCCAGGCTGTGTGTGTGTGTGTGTGCACTATGTTCCTGATCACTTTATCTAGTTCCCAGGCTGTGTGTGTGTGTGTGTGTGTGTGTTCACTATGTTCCTGATCACTTTATCTAGTTCCCAGGCTGTGTGTGTGTGTGTGTTCACTATGTTCCTGATCACTTTATCTAGTTCCCAAGCTGTGTGTGTGTGTGTGTGCACTATGTTCCTGATCACGTTCTCTAGTTCCCAGGCTGTGTGTGTGCACTATGTTCCTGATCACTTTATCTAGTTCCCAGGCTGTGTGTGTGTGTTCACTATGTTCCTGATCACTTTATCTAGTTCCCAAGCTGTGTGTGTGTGTGTGTGTGTGTGTGTGCACTATGTTCCTGATCACATTCTCTAGTTCCCAGGCTGTGTGTGTGCACTATGTTCCTGATCACTTTATCTAGTTCCCAGGCTCTGTGTGTGTGTGCACTATGTTCCTGATCACTTTATTTAGTTCCCAGGCTGTGTGTGTGTGTGTGTTCACTATGTTCCTGATCACTTTATCTAGTTCCCAAGCTGTGTGTGTGTGTGTGTGTGTGTGCACTATGTTCCTGATCACGTTCTCTAGTTCCCAGACTGTGTGTGTGCACTATGTTCCTGATCACTTTATCTAGTTCCCAGGCTCTGTGTGTGCACTATGTTCCTGATCACTTTATCTAGTTCCCAAGCTGTGTGTGTGTGTGCACTATGTTCCTGATCACGTTCTCTAGTTCCCAGACTGTGTGTGTGCACTATGTTCCTGATCACTTTATCTAGTTCCCAAGCTGTGTGTGTGTGTGTGTGTGTGTGCACTATGTTCCTGATCACGTTCTCTAGTTCCCAGACTGTGTGTGTGCACTATGTTCCTGATCACTTTATCTAGTTCCCAGGCTCTGTGTGTGTGTGTGTGTGTGTGTGCACTATGTTCCTGATCACTTTATCTAGTTCCCAGGCTATGTGTATGTGTGCACTATGTTCCTGATCACTTTATCTAGTTCCCAGGCTATGTGTATGTGTGCACTATGTTCCTGATCACTTTCTCTAGTTCCCAGGCTGTGTGTGTGCACTATGTTCCTGATCACTTTATCTAGTTCCCAGGCTCTGTGTGTGTGTGTGTGTGTACTATGTTCCTGATCACTTTATCTAGTTCCCAGGCTCTGTGTGTGTGTGTGTGTGTGTGTGTGCACTATGTTCCTGATCACTTTATCTAGTTCCCAGGCTGTGTGTGTGTGTGTGTGCACTATGTTCCTGATCACTTTATCTAGTTCCCAGGCTGTGTGTGTGTGTGTGTGTGTGTTCACTATGTTCCTGATCACTTTATCTAGTTCCCAGGCTGTGTGTGTGTGTGTGTTCACTATGTTCCTGATCACTTTATCTAGTTCCCAAGCTGTGTGTGTGTGTGTGTGTGCACTATGTTCCTGATCACGTTCTCTAGTTCCCAGGCTGTGTGTGTGCACTATGTTCCTGATCACTTTATCTAGTTCCCAGGCTGTGTGTGTGTGTTCACTATGTTCCTGATCACTTTATCTAGTTCCCAAGCTGTGTGTGTGTGTGTGTGTGCACTATGTTCCTGATCACGTTCTCTAGTTCCCAGGCTGTGTGTGTGCACTATGTTCCTGATCACTTTATCTAGTTCCCAGGCTCTGTGTGTGTGTGCACTATTCCTGATCACTTTATTTAGTTCCCAGGCTGTGTGTGTGTGTGTGTTCACTATGTTCCTGATCACTTTATCTAGTTCCCAAGCTGTGTGTGTGTGTGTGTGTGCACTATGTTCCTGATCACGTTCTCTAGTTCCCAGACTGTGTGTGTGCACTATGTTCCTGATCACTTTATCTAGTTCCCAGGCTCTGTGTGTGCACTATGTTCCTGATCACTTTATCTAGTTCCCAAGCTGTGTGTGTGTGTGCACTATGTTCCTGATCACGTTCTCTAGTTCCCAGACTGTGTGTGTGCACTATGTTCCTGATCACTTTATCTAGTTCCCAAGCTGTGTGTGTGTGTGTGTGTGCACTATGTTCCTGATCACGTTCTCTAGTTCCCAGACTGTGTGTGTGCACTATGTTCCTGATCACTTTATCTAGTTCCCAGGCTCTCTGTGTGTGTGTGTGTGTGTGTGCACTATGTTCCTGATCACTTTATCTAGTTCCCAGGCTATGTGTATGTGTGCACTATGTTCCTGATCACTTTCTCTAGTTCCCAGGCTGTGTGTGTGCACTATGTTCCTGATCACTTTATCTAGTTCCCAGGCTGTGTGTGTGTGTTCACTATGTTCCTGATCACTTTATCTAGTTCCCAAGCTGTGTGTGTGTGTGTGTGTGTGCACTATGTTCCTGATCACGTTCTCTAGTTCCCAGGCTGTGTGTGTGCACTATGTTCCTGATCACTTTATCTAGTTCCCAGGCTATGTGTATGTGTGCACTATGTTCCTGATCACTTTCTCTAGTTCCCAGGCTGTGTGTGTGCACTATGTTCCTGATCACTTTATCTAGTTCCCAGGCTCTGTGTGTGTGTGTGTGTGTGTGTGTGTGTGTGCACTATGTTCCTGATCACGTTCTCTAGTTCCCAGACTGTGTGTGTTCACTATGTTCCTGATCACTTTATCTAGTTCCCAGGATCAGCCTAGCAGCCTTGCTTATTTCGTAGAGGCTTACCATCAGGTTAGTGTTGAAATTTTCGGCCAAAAACTGTCAAAGTCCATTTACTAAAAATCAGTATGTGGAATAGCCACATGAAATCAAAGTTTTTTTTAAACATTTTCCTTCTTTTTAAAACTGATAAGTAAAAGTTCCAAAACAGAACTGCTGAAAGGACTAGGCAATAGGAGTTAAGTGACTTGTCAAGGGTTACTACACAGCTAGGAAGTATCTGAGATCAGATTGGAACCCAGGTGTTCCCATCTCGGGGCCTGCTTCTTATCCACTTAGTCATTTAGTAACCCCGAAATCGTAGATTCTTAAAATATAAACACTGTGTGTCCCCAGTCCTCACAATCCTATACATATATGCCTATACAATGGATGTCTACATGGATGTATATTCTATATAATGGATATATAATACATGGAGAGATGTAGGGTATCTAAAATATGTTTATCAGTTTTTTTATTCAGGAATTTCCAAACCTGTCAGCCCCGTGCCTCCTCAGAGACGGAGCCAATTTGCCCATTTCTGCACAGTTTCCCCCTTTCGCTGTGCAGCGTGTGGTCTCCTAGGAAGAGGAGGACCCTCTGATTCTTGTGCTGCAGGGAAAGGCTGGCTGCGGACACACCCCTGGGAGAGGCTCGGTCACTTCCTCCTTATCTCTCTTCCTGGACAAGCAGGGCATCCTGTGTGCAGGGCTCTAACCAGTCCAACTGGTATTGAAAGGCAAAAAGGCTTCGCTGGTATGAGATGGTGTATCTGCCCAGAAACCATGACTGACGACACTACTACTTCCGCAAAGGGAACCTTTTCCTTAATTCCTCCCTGAACTTTAAGCAGACTTGGTTCTGCCTCTGCCACACCACCTTTGACCGTGCCAACATAAAGGATAGAGTCATGTATTAGACTTCTTTCTGGAAACATAACTTTTTTATGTTGATTTTATTTCCCAAGGAGTATGCTTGTAGCATCAAAAAACCTTCTAGTTCATGACTGTTGACTTGGAAATAACCCAGAACTACCAAAGTCGTCAGAAAAACCCTGTCTTTAATCAGGAACAGGGATGGGCTCCAACACTGGCCACCCCTCAGTCCAGCGCCACACGCCACACAGGGCCCGCACCCTGGGGACTCTGGGAACCGTATCCCTGGGAGAAGGCACCACACTAAATGCCAGCTCCGCTCTGGGAGAAAACACTGTGCTAACTGCCAACTCTGAAGAGAAAAGGAACTTGGGGGGTCTCTTAAAGCCTCTGGAGAATTTGCTAGGGGAAGCCTGCAGAGACAAAGCACAGACAGGTGGCAAACCTCTTGGCAGCCAGCCTCAGAGATATCCCCCAGGGGTCAGCGGTCTCACATCAAAGGCAAGGGTCAGACTCTGAGAGGAGACTTAACACAATAAGGGAAGCCTCCAAAACAAATAAAAGGCACTTAACTTTAGCTAGGTGCACAAAGCCCACCTACTAAGGGTTCCCAAACAGCTCCAAAGTCCATAGTTCAACCCAAAACAGGGGTGCTTGGCACTGAGGTTTCTCAAAGGGCAGAGGTAAACTGAGTCATCCAAATTTCCCATCGACACCCATTAAGTTCCTACCAGGTCAGAGTTTGAGAGTTGTAAGGGACCTTAATGAAGATTTGGAAGCAGCTGGGTGGCTCAGTGGATGGAGAGCCAGCCCTGGAAACAGAAGGTCCTAGGTTCAAATCCGACCTCAGACACTTCCTAGTTGTGTGACTCTTGGGCAAGTCACTTAACCTTTATTGCCTAGCTCTTACTGCTCTTCTGCCTTAGAACTAATACATAGTACTGATTCCAAGACAGAAGCTAAGGGTTTTAAAAAAAATCTGCTCCAGGAGTTCTTAGTCTTTTTGTGTGTCATGGGTTTGACAGTATCATGAAACCTACAAACTCTATTTTTTCCTTTTTTTATTCCCAGATATCTCATCCCCTCCCTTCCTCTCCCCATACCATAGAAGATACCATTCAACAACAACAATATATTATATCTTTTATGTTTCTATTTATCAGTTCTTTCTCTGGAGGTGGGCATCCACAAGTTATTCTTCCAATATTATTTCTATGGTTGCATATAATGTTCCCTTGATTCTACTTGTTTCATTATTTCATGTAGGTCTTTCCATGTTTTTTTTTTCCCACTCTTACCTTCTGTCTTAGAATTAATACAAGTATTACTTTAAAGGCTAGGCAATTGGGGCTAAGTGAATTACATAGCTAAGTCGCACAGCTGGGAAGTATCTCAGGTCAAATTTGAACCCCAGATCCTTCCAGCTCCCGGTCTAGCATTCTAATCACTTAGCCATCTAGATGTGCCTTTTCTATGTGTTTTTTTTTTCTAATTAACCTGCTCATCATTTATTATAGGGAAGTAATATTCTATCACAATCATATACCCAAACTTGTTTAACTTTTCCCCAATTGATGGACATCCTCTAGATTTCCAGTTCTTTGCCAACACAAAGAAAGCTGCTATAAATATTCTGAACATAGGTTCTTTTCCTTTTTCCCTGATCTCCTTGGAAAACTGACCCAATAGTGGGATTGCTAGGTCAAAGGGTATACAGTTTTATAACTGTAGGCCTAATTCCAAATGGGCCTCTAATCTGAATTATATTTTAAATGCGCAAAATTAAATACATACAATTACAAAGGAAACCAATTATCCTGAAATTTACCTATCAAAATGTTCAAAAGAAGTTCATGAACTTCAAATTATGAACGTCTTACCAAGAAAAGAATGCACCTAACAATGAGTAAATATTCACTAATAATATATTCTTTAAGAAAAAAAAGGTTTTATGAATCCATGAGTCTCAAAAAATAAAGATATGCAACCAGGGAGCCCACTTGTTAGTAAGAGAATGGTAGAACTAGATAATGGCAGCAAAGTACAATATAAGCAACCCTCCTGACTGGATTCAGAGGATTTGGCTACAAATCTGACTTCTGATACTTTGCTACCTGCGTGACCTTAAACAAGCCACTCAGTTTCCCTTGGTTTCAGTTTCCTCATCTGTAAAATGAAGGAGCTCCTTCACATTCTATCTGAAGATCTATGAATGTCATAAATGATCAGAGAATACCAATAAAATTAAGTGGTCCTATTGATTTATCTGGATTCACTGGAGAAGAAATTGGCAAATCATTCCAGTATCCTTACCAAGAAAACCCCATGGATAGTCCACAGGGTCATGAAGGGTCAGACGTGACTGACTGACGGAACAACAACAAAAAATGATTTATTGGATAGGTGTCTGGCCCTGAAGTCAGAAGGACCTCAGCTCAAATCTGGCCGCAGAAACTTCCTAGCTGGCCCTGGGCAAGTGGTCACTTACCCTTGTTAGCCTGCTTCCCTCATCTCTAAAATGAGCTGGAGAAGGAAAGAAAAACACTCCATTATTTTTGCCAAAAAAACCCCAGTGAAGTCACAAAAAGTCAGATATAACTAAATCAACGAAACAATAACAACATACATGATTTTCTAGAGATAATGAAACCATCCGTCTTACTGATACATGAATGATTAGGAAGAAATTTACATTAGAGATGAAGTCCTCTACTTTCTTCCCATCTATCCCTTTTTGGCTTTTTTGTGCTCTTTCTTCATTAGGTTGTAGGCTTCTTAAAGACAAGTTTGTCCTTTCTGTTCCTAAGCTTAACACAGTGCCTGGAAATTAGTAAGAACTTAAAGAATATTTGTTGACTGACTATTCCAAACATGAGTATTTATAATTCAGTGGTTCATTATCTTGTGAAAAGACTCTTCTAGTTCTCATCCTCCTATAGTCCTACGAGATATGAATTTATTTCTTGACAACTACTGTCAGCTACCTTGCCAAGCTGCTCTAAGCCATTTTGATCATAGATAATGGCACAATAAAGACAGAATTCTATCCGTTAGGGGTATGGTTGGCAATCAAAGGCCAAAAATAGAATGTAATACAGGAAACAATGTGGCTGAAGTGTGTGAACGGAATTAGTGGCATATCTTCTGGAATATATCAGAAGTTGACCAGGCTCTCACTTGTGTACCACTGTACCTTACGAGGCACACTCTGTCCCTGCTCCTGTATTCACAAAATATTTCTTCCTTTGGGTTATTATTTTTTTTAACCCTTACCTTCCATTTTCGAATCAATACTTTATATTGGTTCCAAGGCAAAAGAACGGTAAGAGCTGGGCAATGGGGATTCCAATGACTTGCCCAAGGTCACAAAGCTAAGAAGTATCTGAGGCCAGGTTTAAATCCAGAGTCTCCCATTTCTAAGCTTGGCTCTCAGTCCACTAAGCTGCCTACCTGCCCCCAGTATGTGCATGGAATTATTAGATTGTACTCAGGTGAATGCTATTTGCAATGTGCAGATGGTGAAAGAAGATTGGTCCTTGTGAAATTTATGGTCATTTTCTAGGTTTGGGGTTGTATACAGGTTGTTCCAGTTGGTCAGTGGCCTCCTGTGGATTAACTATATTAATAAGCACTTTCCCAAGAATTAATTTTCTTTGTGGACTAAAGAAGAGAGAAAAGTCATCAGAATTGACATAAGTAAGCTTGCCTATCAGTGTGATAGCATCTGCAGGGAGTGCAAGTTGTCTTCAAATGTCTCTTTCAATATGAGGAACTGTGGGTTTTAAAATTAATAATAAATAACTACATATTATATTTTAAAGGTTTTATTAATAATAACTAGGGCAAAAGAACTGCCTGAATTCAGCTCGGTCACAGGTCCAAAAAGAGGAAGAGGGAGGAGTTATAGCTACTTAAATATGATCACACAAAACACAGGGATGCAGAAAAAGGGAATTTGGGGAAATACTAAGGGACTTCTGGGGGATGAAGTTTAAAGGCTCAAAATCTCCATTTGTACATACTCCCTCCACCCCCATTGGGAAATAAAAAAAAAATAGGTTTCCCCTATTGGGAAACCAGTTTCCCCAAAAGGATCATGGAAACATAATCAACTTAAAGATTGCAATAATTTATGGATAAAAGGAAAGGAGAATAAAACTAGTAGGTTGACAAAGAGCCAATTTGGGGGCAGTCCCCTTTGGCATAAGAGTATACATTCAAAAGAAAGGCATTTCAACCCCCCATAGTTCAATTCACATCCCAAAGTTCACTCTGGATTTTCTGGTCCAGCATATGGTCTCTGCAGGCATCTATCTTCATAGCACATTTTGGATTCTGGGAGGTAGCAAGTTTCTTATCCTAAAATTGCTCAAATTGAAATCAAAGTTCACAACAATAACTTGGCCCCCCTGAGGTGAATAATAATAAACACAAGGATCACTCAGGGATGAATGGCTGTGTTATGAGGTATATGAATCAATTTGCAAAAGAAAATCAAAAACATGAAAAAATCCAAATAAAAGAGAAAAATAACTTGTGGATATAATACAAAATGTAAAAGTCTTATATCTTTAAAAAATCTAAGTAAAGGAAAAACAAACCTATAACAAGTTCTTGAATCATAACTCTACCAAAATAAAAAAAAAAGATAATGCCCTTTGAGCACATGTTGGTGAAGAGACACTGTTCCCAGCCTCCAAACTATTGATGAATACATGTCTTGGGGAGTCTATGTATGTCACTCAGACAGACAGTTAACAAGCATTGATTGAATGTCTTCAATGTGGATCAGCTAGGTGGCTCAGTGAATAAAGTGTCAACACTGGAGGTGGGAGGTCTTGGGTTTAAATCTAGCCTCAGACACCCTGTATGACCCTGTGTAAATCACTTAACCCTGTTGGCTCCAGCTCCTCATTTGTCAAATGAACTGGAGAAGAAAATGGCAAATCATTGCAGTATCTTTCCCAGAAAACCTCAAACAGAATCATGAAATAATCAGACATGATTGAGCAAGAAAGGAAGGAGGAAGAGAATAAGAGAAAGAAGGGAAAACAGAAAGGAAGGAAAAGATAAAGGAAGGAAGGAAAAGAAAGAAAGAGAGAGAAGAAAGAGAAAGAGAAAGAAGAGAGAGAAAGAGTGAAAGAAAGAGGAAGGAAGGAAGGAAGGAAGGAAGGAAGGAAGGAAGGAAGGAAGGAAGGAAGGAAGGAAGGAAGGAAGGAAGGGAGGGAGGGAGGGAGGGAGGGAGGGAGGGAGGGAGGGAGGAAGGAAGGAAGGAAGGAAGGAAGGAAGGAAGGAAGGAAGGAAGGAAGGAAGGAAGGAAGGAAGGAAGGAAGGAAGGAAGGAAGGAAGGAAGGAAGGAAGGAAGGAAGGAAGGAAGGAAGGAAGGAAAAAGAAAGAAAGTGTGTACCAGCTCTATAGGTATTCAGGTATTCCTGATTCAAAAGGTGCTTTATCTACTGAGTTACCTAGCTGTTCTACTAGCCTCCTACTGAGCACTGTATTCAGTATCTCCCTCTCTCTACGGAGTGGTAGGACAGGTAGGAGAAAAACCAGAAGAGATGAGCTTCACAGAAACCATTCAGAAATGGTGGTGGATAGTGTCCAAAGACTGAAAAGAAGTCAAGAAGGATAAGGATTGAGATAGAGCCATTAGATTTGGAAATTCAGAAATAATTGATAACTTTAGAAAAAAAGGTTTCAACTGATGAGGTTGACTCCAGATTGTCCATAGTGTGGACTATTAATAGCTCTTCTTTATCATCTGGTTTTTCTTACACATATAGCCAGGCTAAGCTCTTAAACTCTTCAGTGTTTTGAGACTGGCTACAGACAGCACAATGTATCTGCAAATAAGAGCTTCTAGAATACCTTGCAAGATATAGAGGATTTCTCTTCCTTTTGGATTCTACTTTGGTATACTCTGGTAGTGGCAAACACCTTTGTCTGGCACATCCTGTTTTGTACCTTGTACTTTTGATATCAACAATCAAGAGATCATTAAACAAAATTTTCTTTATTGTTACAGTTTTCAAGGAACTTTATAAGATTTTGACAAATGCATGGGCGATACCTTGTCCAGAAGAGAAATTATAAAGTGGTATTTTGCTTTTCTGAATCAAGTGCTTTTTAATTGACAAAACACAGTAAGTAGAGTGGTATCTATCATTCACTATGCCTTTCAGTAAATTGTGTAACGATAAGAATGTGCTCTGCTATAGAATATCACTGGAGAAAGCCCGCCAGTACCTCTCTCAGATCATCATCAAAGATGCCTCCAATACGTGTGTAGAATATTCTTGTAAAAACCTTTGAGAGATGGGAAAGTAGGAATATGAGTCAATCACTATTCATATTCCTTTTGTAATAATAAGATCCAAGATTTTCCCAAGCCTTTGGCATCTTTCCTTCTTTTAGATCTTTCTTTATTTCATGGATTCCCATGTCAAAAGGCTTCATCACTAAATGACCAGCCTATTTATGAGGAATCCTAGACCAGGAAGAAGAAAAAAAAAAGATTTGATCCGTCTCCAGGACAGCATACATGGTATAACCTGCCAAAGCCTGGACTCCTTTTTTCATAGTGTTGCAAACCAAGGATCATCCTTACTCTACAATAAGGTATCAGGGTAGCATATAATTTGATATTTTTAAAAGATTATTTCCTCATTTCACTCAGTCATCGAGTCTTTTTTAGCTTCCCCATGAACCAATACCTTTTATTTATTGTGTTATTATTTGTTAGTTGGTTTTATTGCATTATGGTTTCCAAGTGTAGTTTTCAGGATCACTGCTTTTCTATATTTCCCTGTGCATTCGTGCAGGGCATATGATTAATTTTTACTTAAATTTCATGGATGTTTGAAAAAAGATTATTTTGCTTTTTATTGAGTTTTTCTCTGCTTCTATTAGCTCTAAAGTTCTGTTTTTAACACTTTTAAAAAATATTTCTGATTAATTTGTCTTATCAAATGTGAAACTGTCCCACTGTTGTCCTGGCTAGTACAAATAATGAATCTAATGAAGTTGTTGTTTTAATTGAATTTTCACTGAACATCCTTGAGCTAGAACCAACGACTATGTTCTAAAAAAAATTATAACTCCAAAAAGTACAAATTCAAATAATGCAGCCACTTCATGGGATTCATAGTCCACATTAGTATCTAACTATAATTTTCTCTTATCACAAAACTGTGGGGTTTTCTTATATGGAGTTTGTTACATAATTATTAGATGTGTCTATATTTAAGAATTCCATATTCTCATTTGTTAATAGAGCCTTATAGCAAATATGGTGCCTTTTTTTTTTGCCTCTTTTAATACCTTCTGGTCAAAATTCAGCCTTGTCTGAAATTCTTAATTCTCCTCCCACTTTTTCTGATTTGACAAGGGCATAGTCAATTTGAGACCAATTTTTTGTTTTGAATCTCTTCATGTCTTGTATTGAAAGTGGCATACCTGGGTTCAAATCTGACCTCAGACTCTTCCTAGCTTATTTAATTATTTAGGGGACTAGGATCCCTCGCACCACAGTGGAAAGACAGAGTAGTCACAGAAGCATGTCTGAGGGCTGGATCATCATCCATTCTCCATTGTCAGTCCCCCCACCCCCACCCTCATCCCCAGCATCCCAAGCATGGGTGTCCCAAGCATCGTGCCAGTGTCAGGGAAATTAACTAGAGGGAGGAATTAGCAGAATTTTAAAAGGGAGCATGGGAAGGAGTGGCCTTTTTGCTTCCACTCTCTCTTGGTTTCTTGTCTGATCTGGCCATCTCTGTCTGAGAGCAAGAGAGAATCTCTCTCTCTCTCTCTCTCTCTCTCTCTCTCTCTCTCTCTCTCTCTCTCTCTCTCTCTCTCTCTCTCTCTCTCTCTCTCCCTCTCTCTCTCCTTCTATCTAATCCTCTAATAGAAGTTTATAAATCTGGTAATAAGCCTCCAGGTTAATTTCTATTCATAATATAGCTGTGTGACCCTAGGAAAGTCACTTAACCCTAATGGCCTAGCTCTTGCCACTCTTCTGTCTTAAAACTGATATTAAGACAATAGGCAAGAGCTTAAAAAAAAAAAACCTAACTTATAAGGAAAATAATATTGGGCCCTGCTTTTTAATCTACCTTTTAGCTTTTTCATTTAATGTTAAAATTATTCACTTTTCATCAGTCTTTCTATTGGAAAGGAAAACACATTTTCTTGTTTATGTAAGAAATACAGAATGTACGTTTCTTAGATCAAAGGCAATTCCATTTTTTTTGGTCTTTCTAGCCCTAGCAATTTAACACAATGTTGGCACCGAAGCAACAGTTAACCGAAGCTTACTGATTTGAATTATTTCTATTATTAATCTAAATTTAAAGAACTGAATAAACTCAGTGTTCATCTGTCACGTATTAATAAAAATGTAGGTTACTTTAAATTAGACTTCACTTTGATGAAACAAAAACTCACTTTGAGGTAAATTGCTGGCCCTCCTTTGTGTATGGTGTTTTGTTGCTGTTGTTCCTTTGTTCCTTTTCTGGAAAAAAAATCCTTCTAATAGTGTTTTAGCCAATATAGTTGGGAGAACTCTTACATGCAGTTAGCAACTGTTTTGCTTTGATTTAAGAAGTATTTAATTGTTGAAAATAATTCCCTTTTTGGCTAGAAAAGCTTAGTAATTGTTTGAAGACCTCCTTGAGGTGGCCCATAGCTTCCCATAAGCTTCACAAAATCTGTTTGTTTCCCTCATCTCTATCTCCTATCTTCATAGAACATATTAAGTTGCTAATTACACCATTCTAGGTTTAAGAGCCATCCGTTGAAATTTCATAAATACTGTGTTTCCACTTCCGTAGGGCTACGGAATTTTTTTTAAAGCTTTATTATTGTATTTTGTGTTTTGAGTGAAATAAAAGTGGGTGTGACTCTCAAAGTAAGACATTTTTGACTTATACGCCAGCGTCCTCAAGGCAAAGCACCAGCTGACAGGCCCTCGCTGAGGAAGGGATGGAAGATGGTCTGTTTCAAATTTCAAGGACCTTTGCAGACTGTTTACAAGATTCCTGGACAAGCCTGGGAAAGAGGTTGATAAAAGATAAAAGGCCCCTGCTTCCAGGGCTACAGACGACTCCGTGGCTTCCTTATCTCTTAAGAATGTTAAAGTAACACTTTTTAACCCAACCTCCCTAAAGCGGGAATTGGGGTAGAATCCACGAGCTTCGATTGTAAGTCCAGGCCCCAGGGGGAGGTCGGACCAGAGACTCCCATCAGGAACCTATAAAATGTCTGGTTTTGCACCCAGGCCTTACATTTGCCATTAGGACATCTGCCTTTCCTCTTGAGAAAATGAAAAAACTACTATGGCTTCTACTCTTCCCTTTCCGACTCCAGGTTTTGTTTATCTAAGTGAGTGGGGCATTCATGCTCGTTTTTATCTCACACACTTCCAGCTCAGCCCAACATTAGCCTGGGAAGCGAGCCCTGGAGAGGTGCCCCCAGGTGCTCCCAGCACAGATACTGAGGACCCGGAAAAGAAAGGTCTTGTGGCCAAAGTGTTTTTGCATCAAATGGTTGGACATCAGAAACTAGTCAGTGAACAGGACATTAAAGAAGTGGTATTAACATCTGCTTTGCCTCTTCACCCTAAGGACTATGGGAACTCTCTACCCGCTTTGCAACTGAAACCTTCCACATCCTGCATTAGAATGTGAGCCCTTTGAGAGCAGCGAGTGTCTTATTTTTCTATTTGTATTTCTAGAGTGTAGCACCATGCTTTGCACATAGTAAATACTTAATAATTTCATTTTATTCATCCGTTCATTCTACACCCACAATCCCTCACCTCTGCAAATAAAGAAGGCACGTCCTCCCATCAACTTCATAGCCAACCTTGCCGATAGGAAAGAATGTCACAATTTTGACTGTTTTTTTTCCCTTTTTTGTTATTTATTTATTGTTCTTTCCCTACATGTGGTAGCATTGTGTATGTTGTTTTCTCCATCTTGCATCCTTCACTTTGTACTACTTGAAACACATCTTTCCATTCCTCTTTATCCATTATGTTAATTTGTTTTTTGGGCTAATATTCCATACATTCCTGAACCACAATTTGTCTGGCTAGTTCCCTTTGTTTCTAGCTCTCTGCTACTACAAGAGTCCAGCTAGAAGTATATGGATGTACATGCAACCTTTCTTGTTGCCAGACTCCCTCTATGCAGTGGGATCTCTGGGACAAAAGGGATGGCCAATTTAGATGATTTCTAAGCATAATTCTAAACTGATTTCCAGAGCAGTTAGTAACAATCTTTCCCTCAGGCCTCACATAGTATCATCTTTTACCTCTTGTGTAATACTCTGTTATAATGATGATCTAAATAGTTATCTTCTTTTTCCAGTAGGATTTTAAGTTCCCTAGGGGTAAAAACTAACTCCACCCATACTTAGCACAATATCCATCACCAGCAGAAACTAAATAAGTGCTTATAGGTTCTTAATTCAACCATACAACCAATAAACGTGTACTAAACACTATGTGTGAGGCACTGTGCTAGACACTGGAAATACAAATTCAAAGAATTAAATAATCCTTACTCTTAGGAGCTTACATTCTAATGGGAGAAAAGGGTAGCCAGGAAGTACATATGTGAGAATCTACTTGTAACAATGCTCTGAACTTACTCTCTCAAACCCAAAGGGCACCAAATCTCCCCTCGTGGATTTAAGGCAGTGATGGCATCCAAAGTGCTCTCTGTGGGCACGTAGTCACCCACCCTTCCTCTCTTCCCCCTCCAGAGTTTGTTACTAGAAAGGCAGAGGGGCTCTGGCAGAGCTGTTCTCCTCCCCCTCTCCCCAACCCCTCTGCCCAGCAGCCAATGAGAGAACACAAGGAAGAAGGTGAGCAGTTCACAGGTGGCAGGGCTGGAGGGGAGCAGAGCACTCAGGCCACTCCCCTCCCTTTCTCTACACTCACTGAGGACATTCCTCACTCCACCCAGCCTCTGCCCAGCAGCCCAATGAAAGTGCTTCCTCCCCTGTGTGGGGTAAGGGAGGGCAGGGTGTGCCCCAGCATGTGAGGGGCACAGCACTGGAAGGGGGGGAGGGCAGGATCTGGCACTCCATCTCTAAAAGGTTCACCATCACTGATCTAAGGGATTATGAAATGTTTGTCAAGTCTATTGGCTCAACTTCCCATTCTAGTATGTTCCTCCCAACATCAGCTGTCAGTGATTGGTGCTCCAATATCATTAACCTGTTCATGTTGAGTATCTTTTAGCACAGGCATATTGACTAAAAAATATAAAAAGAACAGAAATACAAATAGGTGCCTCCAAACTGGAGGCATAGCTTCTCCACTACCAACTCAGTTCCTAGAAAGAGTAGACTTAAAGCAGTTGCTATAAAACATTTATACCAGCAAATTCTATTCTTAACATAACGGTGTAGTCAATGGATGGAGTTGCTCCCTAGCTTGCAGGACATGTCTTGGCTGCTGGGTTGAGTTACTGCTAAGCTAAATCTTAGTCTTTGGCAGCTTTGGCTGTTAGAAAACTCAGTTGTCTCTCTTGGCCTTTCTAAATTCACAATGTCATTCCATCTCAAATCGCCCTTCACCTAAGAGCCAGGGGAGGAAATATAGCAAGGAAAATAACAGGACCCAAGCGTCCTTAGGCATGTCACCCTGAGAGGGGAGAATAGGCTACTGACACTCACCCTTCCTCTCTCCCCAAGCAGATACTTAGTCTTTTCCTTGATTACCCCCAGAAAAAAAGAAAGATGAGTCATCCAGTAGTGCCTTTGGCATGCACATTTATTTCTGACTCAGAAGATAGTCAAAAAAGGCATGTCTTTGCCACCCAGTAATCAGACAGGAGGTAGTCATGGGATACCTGTGTATGCTCTGAAGTGGAAATCTGGGTTCCTCTATTGTGAATCATCACAGATTTTGGGAAACAGGTTCACCAAACATCTACCCGGATCCCCTCCTCAAGCTCCCAGGACTGTGCCTCATGGGCCAATCCCCATTGTGTACCAAACAAATATAAAGAAATTTAAAAAATACTTGGTAGAAAAATATAAGGTGCCATGGGGGGGAGAGCAACAGCAATTGGGGGAATCAGGAAAGGCTTCATTTAAAGGCAACGCTTGAGCTACACCTTGAAGGAAAAGAATTGTATGAGGTATGGGAGAGGATCAAATGTATTCTCAGTATAGGAGAAAACTAGAGCAAAGGAACAGAGATAAGTTAGGGGAGAACCAACTTGAACCCAGTCTTAAATTTTCATTAATATTTCATTGTTGTTTAGTTGTTTTATAATCATGTCCAACTCTTCATGACACCATTTGAGGTTTTGTTGACAAAGATACTGGAGTAGTTTGTGTTATTTCCTTCTCCAGCTCATTTTACAGGTAAGGAAACTCAGGTCAACAGAGTTAAGTGACTTGCCCACGGTCACACAGCTAGGATGTATCAGATTTGAACTTAAGAAGATGAGTCTTCCTGACTACAGACCTGGCACTCTACCATGTTTATGCTTTAAAAATTAGAAAATGATACAAATCAGAATTGGATTTATTGTTTTGTTGATCATCTAGACTCAAAAATATATCAAACTCAAAAAGAAATGGATTCCTGCCCATGAATATTGACCTTAGAAACCTCAAATTAATCAAGGAATTGGAAATGCAAATCAAAAAACTTGAGAACGAACAAATTAAAAACCCCCAGAAGAAAACCATACTAGAGATCCTAAAAATTAAGGGAGAAATTAATAAAATTGAAAGTGACAGAACTATTGAGCTAATAAACAAGACTAGAAGCTGGTACTTCGAAAAAACAGACAAAATAGACAAAGTACTGGTTAATCTAATTAAAAAAAGTTAAGAAGAAAGGCAAATTAACAGCATCAAGGATGAAAAGGGGGATCTCACCTCCAATGAAGAGGAAATTAAGGCAATCATTAAAAACTACTTTGCCCAACTATATGGCCAGAAATATACCAACCTAGGTGATATGGATGAATATTTACAAAAATATAAATTGCCTAGACTAATAGAAGAAGAAATAGTTTTCTTAAATAATCCTATATCAGAAAAAGAAATCCAACAGGCCATCAAAGAACTTCCTAAGAAAAAATCCCCAGGGCCTGACGGATTCACCAGTGAATTCTATCAAACATTCAGAGAACAGTTAATCCCAATACTCTACAAACTATTTGACATAATAAGCAAAGAGGGAGTTCTACGAAACTCCTTTTATGACACAAACATGGTACTAATTCCAAAGCCAGGCAGGCCAAAAACAGAGAAAGAAAATTATAGACCAATCTCCCTAATGAATATAGATGCAAAAATCTTAAATAGGATACTAGCAAAAAGACTCCAGCAAGTGATCAGAAGAGTCATTCACCATGATCAAGTAGGATTTATACCAGGGATGCAGGGCTGGTTCAACATTAGGAAAACTATCCACATAATTGACCACATCAACAAGCAAACCAATAAGAACCACATGATTATCTCAATAGATACAGAAAAAGCCTTTGATAAAATACAACACCCATTCCTACTAAAAACACTAGATAGCATAGGAATAGAAGGGTCATTCCTAAAAATAATAAACAGTATATATCTAAAACCATCAACTAATATCATCTGCAATGGGGATAAACTAAATCCATTCCCATTAAGATCAGGAGTGAAACAAGGATGCCCATTATCACCTCTATTATTTGACATTGTATTAGAAACACTAGCAGTAGCAATTAGAGAAGAAAAAGAAATTGAAGGCATCAAAATAGGCAAGGAGGAGACCAAATTATCGCTCTTTGCAGATGACATGATGGTCTACTTAAAGAATCCTAAAGATTCAACCAAAAAGCTAATTGAAATAATCAACAACTTTAGCAAAGTTGCAAGATACAAAATAAACCCACATAAGTCATCAGCATTTCTATATAATTCCAACACAGCTCAGCAGCAAGAACTAGAAAAAGAAATCCCATTCAAAATTACCTTAGACAAAATAAAATACTTAGGAATCTATCTCCCGAGACAAACACAGGAACTATATGAACACAACTACAAAACACTTTCCACACAACTAAAACTAGACTTGAACAATTGGAAGAACATTAACTGCTCATGGATAGGATGAGCCAATATAATAAAAATGACCATCCTACCCAAACTCATCTATCTATTTAGTGCCATACCCATGGAACTTCCAAAATTTTTTTTTACTGATTTAGAAAAAACCATAACAAAGTTCATTTGGAAGAACAAAAGATCAAAGATATCCAGGGAAATAATGAAAAAAAAATACAAAGGAAGGGGGCCTTGCATTCCCAGATCTCAGACTATATTATAAAGCAGCAGTCACCAAAACAATCTAGTATTGGCTAAGAGACAGAAAGGAGGATCAGTGGAATAGACTGGGGGCAAGCAACCTCAGCAAGACAGTATATGACAAATCCAAAGACCCCAGCTTTGGGGACAAAAATCCACTATTTCATAAAAACTGCTGGGAAAATTGGAGGACAGTGTGGGAAAGATTAAGTTTAGATCAACACCTCACACCCTACACCAAGATAAATTCAAAATGGGTGAATGACTTGAACATAAAGAAGGAAACTATAAGAAAATTAGGCGAACACAGAATAGTATACATGTCAGACCTTTGGGAAGGGAAAGACTTCAAAACCAAGCAAGAATTAGAAAGAGTTACAAAATGCAAAATACATAATTTTGATTACATCAAATTAAAAAGTTTTTGTACAAACAAAACCAATGTAACCAAAATCAGAAGGGAAGCAACAAATTGGGAAAAAATCTTCATAAAAACCTCTGACAAAGGTTTAATTACTCAAATTTATAAAGAACTAAATCAATTGTACAAAAAATCAAGCCATTCTCCAATTGAAAATGAGCAAGGGACATGAACAGGCAGTTCTCAGCCAAAGAAATCAAAACTATTAATAAGCACATGAAAAAGTGCTCTACATCTCTTATAATCAGAGAGATGCAAATCAAAACAACTCTGAGGTATCACCTCACACCTAGCAGATTGGCTAACATGACAGCTATGGAAAGTAATGAATGCTGGAGGGGATGTGGCAAAGTAGGGACACTAATTCATTGCTGGTGGAGTTGTGAATTGATCCAACCATTCTGGAGGGCAATTTGGAACTATGCCCAAAGGGCGATAAAAGACTGTCTGCCCTTTGATCCAGCCATAGCACTGCTGGGTTTGTACCCCAAAGAGATAATGGACAAAAAGACTTGTACAAGAATATTCATAGCTGCGCTCTTTGTGGTGGCTAAAAAGTGGAAAACGAGGGGATGCCCTTCGATTGGGGAATGGCTGAACAAATTGTGGTATATGTTGGTGATGGAATATTATTGTGCTCAAAGGAATAACAAAGTGGAGGAATTCCATGGAGACTGGAACAACCTCCAGGAAGTGATGCAGAGCGAGAGGAGCAGAACCAGGAAAACATTGTACACAGAGACTGATACATTGTGGTACAATCGAAGGTGATGGACTTCTCCATTAGTATCAATGCAATGTCCCTGAACAATCTGCAGGGATCTAAAAAAAATACTACCCACAAGCATAGGATAAACTGTGGGAGTAAAAACACCGATGAAAAGCAACTGCTTGACTACAGGGTTGGAGGGGATAAGACTGAGGAGAGACTCTAAATGAACACTATAATGCAAATTCCAACAACAGGGAAATGGGTTCGAGTCAAGAACACATGTGATAACCAGTGGAATCATGCGTCGGCTATGGGAGAGGGAAAGGTGGGGGGCGGAGGGGGAGGAAAAGAAAATGATCTTTGTTTCCAGTGAATAATGTATGGAAACGACCAAATAAAATAATGTTTAAAAATTAAAATATATATATATATATGAAAAGCAATAAGATAAGACAATTGCTGAATAAAGAAAAAAATAAAAGGCTGGATAGAAAAGTTAAAAAAAAAAAGAAACCTCAAATTAACATCTATGCTGTATTGTATTTTTATTTTGTTAAATATTCCCCAATAACATTTTAATCTGATATTCACTACGGAGTTTTGCAAACCTCAAAGGGCTATAGTTTGACGCTTTTGGTCTAAACTTAGGAAAAGGAGGAAGAAAATGTTAATATAAATTTTTAAAGTATGTTAGAGGGGCCGCTAAGCAGCTCAGTGACTAAAGAACCAGGCCTGGAAACAGAAGGTCCTGGGTTCAAATTTCACCTCAGATACTTTTTAGTTGTGTGGCTGGGCAAGTCACTTTACCCCCATCGCCTGGCCCTTACCCCTCTGGTATCTTAGCATTCATACTTAGTATAGAGTTTTGACTTAGATACTTTGACTAGACTACAAAATGGAATGTAAGGCTTAAAAAAAAGAAGGTAGGTTGGGGCCAGACTGTGCAGGACTTGAAAAGCTAAACAGAGACGTCTGTCTTTTGTCCGAGAGATAATGAGAGCTACTGGAAACTCCTTGAGTCAACGTGAGAGTCCGATCTGTGCTGAGGGAGAATCGCTTCTACTTTACGTGAACCGTCCACTTGAGTAAGAGAAATCAATGTGCTGTTGTGATAATTTAGGCCAGAGGGGATGAGGATCTGAACTGAGGTGCTGGCTGCGTGAGTAGAGGGAGGCCAAGAGCTAGAATGCTGCAGAAATAAAATTAGAGTCTGATAAGCGCACAAGAACAGCTTGGCGGTGGCTACGGATCCTCCCACAGAGTCAGAAAGACTTCGATTCAAGGCCTGCTCATAGCATTTACTGGCAATGTAACCCTGGACAAATCATTTCTTTACACTCTCATTACCTTGGGCAGTAAGGGAAGCTAGGTGGTACAGTGGACGGACGGGAAGTCTGAGTCAGGAGGTCCTGGGTTCAAATCTGGCCTCAGACACTTCCCAGCTGTGTGACCCTGGGTAAGTCACTTGACCCCCATCGCCTAGCCCTGACCACTCTTCTGCCTTGGAACCCATACACAGTATTGATTCTAAGGCAGAAAGGTTTGTTGGCTTGCTTTTTTAAAGAAGAACCCCAAATGGAATCATGGAGAGTTGGACTGAAACAGCTGAACAACAGCAACAAGGACAAACTGTAGGTAACACGAGCAGCACAATGGCTGACTTGCATCAGTGGAAAGAATTTCCTCATTATCAGTTTCTTCTACCAATGAAATCGAAGGTCTGAGCTCACCCCTACCAACACCCCAACGAAATTTCATGAAAGAATAGAAGATGCTTTTGGTTTTGAACTCTTATCTTCCATCTTGGAATCCATACTGTGTATTGGCTCCAAGGCAGAAGAGTGGTAAGGGCTAGGCGATGGGGGTCAAGTGACTTGCCCAGGATCACACGGCTGGGAAGTGTTTGAGGCCAGATTTGAACCCAGGACCTCCCGTCTCTGGGTCTGGCTCTCCATCCACTGAGCCACCGAGCGGCCCTCAGGAGTATACATTCTAAAAGTATACATCACCCAGGCCCCAACATCTGGTTTGACATAGATCAGATTCAGTCTTGAGCGTAGCCCTCAAATAACATAATTTTGGCTCCTTGCGTTCCCCGCAGAGTTTCCTTGGGGACCCTCATGACCACGAGTCTTACACTGAGTTGAGTCCTCACTTCCCAGGTCAGCTCTCCAAGTTACAGTGCACATCAGGGATAAGACAGCCTTGACTTGATCACACAGAACACCACAAAGGACTCGCGCCATCCTCTACTCCTCCTCTTTCTGTGAGTCTCCTGACGCCTAAACCCCAGAACCTCTACAGACCTCTGGGCTTACAGAGCTAAATGTTTGAAGCCTCCTCAGAACAGAGCAAACTGAAGTTGCTGGAGGTATTCTCTCCCCCTTCCCCCAGCAGCATTCTGGCGAGTCTTTTGTTCTTCCCAGAGCCTTATAGGCTTGAACTCCCCTTGGAAGAGAGTCATCTTGGGGGGGCTAGAGAGGCAGCCCTTTTCCCTCAGACTACCGTCTGAATAATTCATGCGAGCATCAAAGGGGAGAAAAGCAAAGGATTTCTGTCCCCTTTATCCTGGCTCAGTCTCAAGCTGCTTGTGGCTCGAGGGCAACAAGGTAGAGCCTCCTTGCAGCAACTCATGGTGCACCTTCAAAAGGCTGGAGGTCAGGAAGTCATGTGACTAGGTCACATGAGTCTTCCCTCCACAGCTGCCATCTCTCTGCATCACTGTTTTTCCATGGCTAGGACCATGAAATTGAAGTTCAAGAACTCACCTGGGACCATGTGACCAAAAGGTCTCACCATTGATTCTCCCAAAGCCCTCTGGGGCTAGAGGGGTGAGCGCATGTGCAACTGTCATGTTCCTTATGGTACACCGAAAAAAGACTTGGCTTCAAACCTTGCCTCTGTTGCTTACTTACTGTGAAGATGGGATTAATTCTCCCCTACCCATTTTTAGATTTAATCACCAGAACTGATTATCCCACTTATCCTTAAGTGTGGGAGGTCTGCGACCCATGTGTCTGAAAGTGGGTGACAAATCAGAATCCACTGACTGCCCCCTGGGTAGTCCTAAGCAAAGCTATAGCTGTAATTGGTCCATGTAAAATGGGAGGAAGGCACAGGAAGTGACGTAAAGGAACAGTCTTTAAAAATGCCAAGAACTTCCTGTGACAGGATCTTTCACCTTCAAATTGACCTTGGAGGAGCTCTGGCTGAGGACTGCTTCTATTAGGACTACCACGTGGTTTGGACTGGACTGGAGTAAACATCCACTCTCTCTGATTTTCTTACTTTCGTTCTTTCTCTTTTTGTAAATAAATTACCATAAAAAAATCATTTGGAATTGAGTAATAATTCCTGGCGACCACACTCTTAAATAATTTAGTCCAACCCTTTCATTTTAACCCCCTTAATTTTGGCCCTTACATTACCTATTTGACTTTGAGCAAACCACTAACCTCCCTGAACCTTAGTTTTTTCATCTGTAAAAAGGAGGAGATTGGACACCATGTATGGCGGTACATACTTGTTATTCCAACTGCTGAGGAGGCTGAGGCTAGTGGATCTCTTGAGCTGGGGAAGAGAGAGATGCAATGGCTTATGCTGGCTGCCCATGTGTCTACACTAAGTATACTATCAATGTGTTGAGGCCCCAGGAGCTGGAGACCACCAGGCTGCCTGGGGTGGGGAGGCTGGCCAATATCAAAAACTGATCAGGTGAAAGATCCTGTGTCAATCATTAGTGAGATTAGGGCCCATGA
Source organism: Monodelphis domestica (assembly GCF_027887165.1). Lineage (NCBI taxonomy): Eukaryota > Metazoa > Chordata > Mammalia > Didelphimorphia > Didelphidae > Monodelphis > Monodelphis domestica. Next base: position 82,527,392 of record NC_077230.1, read on the forward strand.
ATAGTATCTGTACTTCTGGCCTCTGCAAGATGACAAGACCCAGTCTTTAACAAAAATTTTAAGGTTTTTTTTTTTTAAATGAAGGGGTTGCCAATTGATAAATAGGCAAAAGATATAACAATTTTCAAATGAAGAAAGCAAAACCATATATAGGTATATGAAAAAAAATGCTCTAAATCGCTATTGATTAGAGAAATGGAAATGAAAACAACTCATATGATTTACCTCACATCCATCAGATTGGCTAAAATGACAAATGTTGGAGGGAATGTGGAAAAATGGGGACACTAATACACTGGTAGTAGAGCTTTGAACTGATCCAACTATTTTGAAGAGCAATTTAGAATTATATCCAAAGAGTTATAAAGCCGTATGCCCTTAGACCCAGCAAGACCATTTTTGGTTCTTTTGCTCAAGGATCAGAGAAAAAGGAGAAGAATCCATATGTGCCAAAATATTTATAGCAGCTCTCTTTGTGGAGGTAAAGAATTAGAAATTGACGGGATGCCCATCAATTAGGAAATGGATAAACAAGTTCTGGTATACAATTGTGATAGAATACAACTCTGCCATAAGAAATGACAGATAGCTTGATTTTTTATAAACTTGTAAAGAATTATGTGAGATAATAAACAAGTGAAATGAGTAGAACCAGGAGAACATTTTACACAATTAAAGAATTAGTGCTAGAAGAATAAATTGTGTATGTTACTTCCAGAAAGGAACCTGAAAGATGAAATATGAAAGACTTAATTAATATGAACATATTGGTCTCCTGAATGGTGTTTTCTGTGATGTGGGAAGCGTGAGGGACTGGGACACTTGTGGATGGGATTTTTTATATAGATATGAAAAAAAGAAAGTTAAACATATAAGTGTGAGATTTCATTTATGTACGAACTTTTCTTCTTTGCGTATGAACATGATTGTTTTGTTTGGTTTTGTATGTTTGAAATTTAAAATAATAATGAAAAAACAATAACTTAAAATTTAAAAAAATAAGGATATTGAAATAAGAGGCCCACATACCTTCCAAAATTAGGTCCATGGTCCTATTAAGGTTCCTCTGAGAGGCTTCAAGAGGATCATTGAGTTTAGACCTAGGTCTTCTCTTAGATTTCTGGCCAGAACCTATGCCCAACCCTTTGTCTCTGGACCTTTCCAAATAGGACCTACTCTCCAACAAAGATTCACTTTATAGACAACACAAGGGAATAACTTTGACTCACTCTAAACATAGTCAATAAACGCCCCCAATAGCTGAGACTCACCTTGGTAAGAAGGAGTGAACTAGTCCTCAAGAGTCAAGAGATGTCCTGAATTCTGTCAAAGAGGCAGCATTTGGCAAGTGTAGACACTGTAGGGAAGTGCCTATAACACTGTGAAGTTGATCTGGGAGCTCTCTGGGTCAGTCATCACACACATAGCTTGTATCTTCTAGACTATAAGCTCCTTGAAGGCAAGGTTTCTGTCTTATTGTGTCTCCTTGTGCCTAGCAAAGGCCATCTGATGGAGGAAGACAACCCAGGAAGAGAAATTGTCAACGGAATGGAAGAAGGGAAGTGTGTGAATTTCATATCAATTCTGTCCCTTATTCTTTTGGAAAACCCATTTTGGTCTGTATCAGCCCCATCCTTTGACTGGGCACATATGCGTACTACAGGAGGACACCAGGGCCTGGTGACTCCCTGGCTCTGGAAAGAGGCTGGTCCTTGTGCCCTGTGCTCCTGGCATCCAGAAGACAGAGCTGTGACCCACCCTGAGGTCAAGTCCGTCCGACTAGGAATGATGTCAGCGGCTTTATAAGAGACGGGACCTACGGAAGCAGGCAGTTCTCTTTGGGGGCTCGTTGGCTCTTGGCACTCTGGGGCTGGTGGGTCATTTTTGGCTGGACAAACATGGCAAATTCAGATTAATTAGGCAAGGCCAGGTGATCGTGTGATCCTCTAATAAATAATTACACATTAATATACAGTCTCCAGAGAATTTTAATCATAACATAATGGAAAAATCCAAAGGAGTGCAGCAGGACGGGAAGTGAAGAAATACGTTGTACAAACTGACTCCCATCATATCTGAATACACTGATGTCATATACCTGTCACCTACCTAATGATTCTCATGTCTTAGATCAATGACCCCGTAGTGAGTTGCATGTAATAAATGCCCAGAAAGTACATATTGAGTGACACGTCAGGGACAGTATATTGTTGTCCCCGTGTTCATTAACCCCAATTCTGTTTCCCTTTTTTTGAGGGAGAGGAGAGGGAGATGTACTTGAATGGTAATCATGCCTTTGACCATAGCAGATTCTAGCAACAGAGTATAAACTAGAAGTCCTCACTCAAAGGAGTAAAAGATATGGATAGACATGCTGTCAGCCTGTCACTGTATTTATTCAGGGGTTTTCTTGGCAAAGATACTGGAGTGATTGGCCATTTCCTTCTCCAGCTCATTTGACAGATGAGGAAACTGAGGCAAACAGGATGAAGTGACTTGCCCAGGGTCACACAGCTAGTAAGGGTCTGAGGCAAGATCTGAACTCAGAAAGAGGAGTGTTCCTGACTCTATCCACTGTGCCTCCTATCTGCCCCACGCAGTCAGCCTCAGCTAGAGCAAAGCATGCCCCTTTCAGTGTGCTGAAACTTCAGGAGGAACAGAAAAAAAGGCAGAATAATTGTGTCTCGTCTCAGAACGTGGGAGCAGTGTGGAAGAAGGAGAGGAGAAATGTGCTCATGTGGAAGTACTTGGGGTGATTTGTCGGAATCACAGCATTCCATCTGAGTCAAACATTTATTGGTGAAAAGTTCTCTTTTGCTTTCATCCTCATTCAAAACAAGTTCAGGCAGGCACAGGTTCAGCCCATGTAAAATGCAGCCTGCCAATCACGAACCACTATTCCTCGGTGCCTGCGGACTTTAAAGAATCGCTGCAGGCTAGATCAGCCCCACAGGTGCGCGAGCTCCTAGCAGAGCAGGAAAAGGACAAGAGGCTTTCTTGGTAAGTAGACAACCAAACTCACTGTGAAATGCTTGCGTGTATTTTCCAGAGATCAAGAGCCAGGAATAAATAGAAAGGATTCTTCTTGCTTGAATAGTGTCTTAATGATGCTAAATGGGGGGATTAAAAGTTATTGGGGTACATTATTCTGGATGGTTTTGCTTTCTTAAAAAATGCACTTCTGAGGTCACTATCATGATCAGGGTAGATTTCGTGTCTGTCTTCCTCCTGATTGGGGGTCCAGCTCTTTCAAGAGACATTCTAATGTCTAGTGTTCTGCGTGGAGCCAAAGATTTGCTGAAATGAAACATGGCTTCCCTTTTACCTTGACTCTATTTTCTCACTTATGCAGAAAAGAAGAATTTTCATTTTACAAAATGAAATGAATAATTTGGCTCAAATGTTTTCTCTGTAAAAAAAAGTGCTGGTGAGCAAATCAACTTAATCAAATGGGTGTGTAACTTTTTTTTTCTTCAAAATTTAATTTCACTTGATCAAGTAATTGATTCTCTGTGATCCCTATTAGAACTCATGAATATTTTCTGTGCCTTTAGGATAATAAAAAATATATAAAGTCTCTCCATTTTTGATCATTCTTAATGACCTTTTTTAAAATGAAAAGTGATTTTTCTCTTGAATTGAACTACCAAGGGCGAAAGATATTCAGATGCATCACAGATCATAGAATATGACATTCAATTCATGTGGAAGAATGTTTATTTACTAAATGAAATTAAATCTGATATCCAAATTATTTATTGAATGAAATTTTCTGGATCTAAGTGGATGGATTTTCAGGCATTTTTAAGTTGTTGACTTCTAAAAATAAGATGTGTAAGTCGATTCAAATTTTAAAATGCCATCCAACAAATTATTTTTTTCCTGATTACACAAGCAGACTTCTAAGAATTAAACAACTTTAGAAATGAAATAGACCATAAAGGCCATTTCATTAAAAAAAAAAAACAGCAGCTTTCTATTCACTTTGCTCAGCTTCTACTCATGAGTCCTCTTAGCAGATGGCCACTTTTGTGGGTAAATGGGACTCCATCAATCCTCATATAATTCTAGGAGCTCTAGAATATCACTTAGTTCAAGGGTGCCTATGGAGTCCCCATCAACCCCAAGAATACCGTTCTTTATCATAAAATAAATATTAAGCAAGGACACTAGCACAATTCCTGGCGTGCAGTAGGCGCCATATAAATACTAATTATTATTATTATCATTATAAGTGCCAAGTAGGTCAACAATGATCCTAATGGTGATATAGCTATTCCACACTCTTAGATGATTCCCATGCCAAGGACTTTGCTTGGATTTAAGGATCTAACCCCACTGTTTAGAAGAATAACAATCCGAGTGAGTGAATGAATGAATGAATTGGAAGACACACCTCAGTTTAGGGTTTACACCTGACAACTGTACAAACATCTAAATATCACTACTTCTTGGGTGTTAAGCCTGAAAGGAGAAGAATAACACTGTACAAGTTTCTCCCTTTCCCACCCTTTTCTCCTTGGGTTCACCTCCTTAATCTTAGTAGAAACCCAAGGTGTGGTTCGCATATTCTCTGGCACAACAGAACGAGGTGAGGAAAAAGAGAAATGAACCAGAAAAATGATCTCAGTGAGGTGGGCGAGTCTCACATATTTCTTCTACTCCAAAAACCAGCTTATTTAGTGAGTAATTGTTTTTAGACCCTTCAATGCATCTGCAAAAGTCAACACTTTGGGCTTGGATACATTTTTAAGAGATTGAACACAAGAATAGAAAAGGTTGAGAAATGAAACTCTGTGGCTTGATGAGTTCCTTGAGTATTGCCCAGTTGAGTAAACGATACCAGACTGGGAGAGGAAAGGTTTCCAAGGGATGGAAGAAAGACTCTCCTGGCCATGCAGCCTTCTCTCTGTAAAATCTGTTCTGAAGTGAGTTACCTTGTGGAGATCCAAGACAACATTTTCCCAGAGGAAACTGTTTTGGGTCCCATTTCATAATCAATCATTTGTCAATTTTTAATGATCCTGTTCCACTGTTTTTCCTTCTTTCAAGTAGTTTTATAAGTTGAATTAGGTTATAGCTAAACCAGGTTATTTCAGCCTGATTTATAATGTTATTCTGAAATAACTTATAACCACTGTGAAAGACCCGGTCAATTCCTATTTATTAATATATTGTGTTTTTGTATCTGCTTTTTTTCCAAATATACCTCTCCCCACCTTAGAGTCACCCCTTTTGATAAAGAATTTTTTTAAACCCTTCCCTTCGGTCATGGAATCAATACTATGTATTGGGAAGTGTCTGAAGCCAGATTTGAACCTAGGACCTCCCGTCTCTAGGCCTGCTGCCCCCTTGATAAAGAATTAAAAAAGAGAAAAAAGTTCAGCAAAATTAACTTACAGACCAACAAAGTTTAATAGTATATGCAGGGAGCAACTAGGTAGCTCAGTGGATAGAGAACCAGGCCTGGAGATGGGAGGTCCTGGAATTCTGGCCTCAGACACTTCTTAGTGTCTTCCAAGTCCCATTACCTACCCTGTCCCGCTCTTCTGCCTTGGCACCAATACATATAATTGATTCTAAGATGGAAGAGAGAAGTTTTAAAAAATGTTTTTAATTTAAAATGAAAAAAACAAACAGTGTTCTGTGCCAATAATCCCCCCCCCCAAAAAAAAGAAGGGAGGGAGATACACATAGGAGAGGCTCAGTAAATATTTTTAAGTAGAAAAAAAAATTAGGTGATCTGTATCTGCCACATTTCCTGATCTAGTAACCCTGTCAAACAATGAAACAAAATTAGTTTGGTGCCACCTGTTCATGATGAAGCCATAGCGTTTGTGGTCACCACTTCTTTTCTAAATGTTTTATCTCTAATGATACTTACTAGAATTTTACCCAAAAAAATCAAAGTCAACCACACTGGCCCATAGTTTACTGATTTCATTCTCTCTTTTTGAAAATCAGTGCCAAGATGAGAAGGGAAACAACAAATTGGGGGAAACAATTTATTCTGATATAGGTCCAATTTCTGAAATTTATAGAGAACTAAGTCAAATTTATAAGAATAAAAGTCATTCCCCAATTGACAAATGATCAAAGGATATGAACAAGCAATCTTCAGATGAAGAAATCAAAGCCATCAACAATCATATGGAAAAAATGTTCTAAATCAATCTTGATTAGAGAAATGAAAATTAAAACAATGCTGAGGTACCACCTCACATCTATCAGATTAGCCAATATGGCAGTAAAGGAAAGTGGTAAATGTTGGAAGGGATGTGGCAAAATTGAGACACTAATGCATTGTTGGAATTGGAAGTTGAGGAAATGTCTGAACAAATTGTGATACATGTTGGTGATAGAATACTATTGTGCTAAAGAAATGATAAGCAAGATGATTTCAGAAAAATCTAGAAAGATCTTCAGGAACCGATGCAGAAAGAAATAAGCAGAACTGGGAGAACATTTTACATAATAACAGCAATATTGTATAATGATTATCTTTGATAGACTTAGCTATTATCAGCAATGCATTGATCTGGGATAATCTTGAAAGACATGATGGCGAATGCTATCCGCCACAGAGAAAGGACTATTGGAGTCATCTTTCACATTAGTGAATTTATGGTATTATTTTGGGGGTTTAGTTATGTATGAGTTCACTCTTACAACAGTGACCAATATGGAAGTGTATTTTGCATGACAAGAAAAAAAGGGGAAAAAAAAAGAAAATCAGGACTTTTAGCCTTTTCCACTCCTGCAGTAAATTTCCAGTTTCCCATAATCTTGTTTTCTTTCTTTTTCCCTTCCTTCCTTTCTCTCTGTCCCTTCCTTTCTCTCTATCTGTCTCTTTCTCTTTTCTCTTTCACCCTCTTTTTCTTTCTTCCTTTCTCTCTTTCTCCCTTTCTTTCTTTCTCTCTTCCTCTTTTATCTTCCTTCCTTTCTTCCTTCCTACCTTACTTTTTCTTTCTTCCTTCCTTCATTTCTTTCTTTCTTTCTTTCTTCTTTCTTTCTTCCTTCCTTCCTTCCTTCCTTCTTTCCTTCCTTTCTTTCTTTCTTTCTTTCTTTCTTTCTTTCTTTCTTTCTTTCTTTCTTTCTTTCTTTCTTTCTTTCTTTCTTCTTTCTTTCTTCCTTCCTTCCTTCCTTCCTTCCTTTCTTTCTTTCTTTCTTTCTTTCTTTCTTTCTTTCTTTCTTTCTTTCTTTCTTTCTTTCTTTCTTTCTTTCTTTCTTTCTTTCTTTCTTTCTTTCTTTCTTTCTTTCTTTCTTTCTTTCTTTCTTTCTTTCTTTCTTTCTTTCTTTCTTTCTTTCTTTCTTTCTTTCTTCCTTCCTTCCTTCCTTCCTTCCTTCCTTCCTTCCTTCCTTCCTTCCTTCCTTCCTTCCTTCCTTTCTTTCTTTCTTCCTTTCCTTTATTCTTTCCTTCATTCTTTCCTGACTTGCCCTACCTCACCTAGATGCAAATGGAGTGGCCATTTACAAACCTGATCCCAATCCTGAATGGTATGGAAGCTTTGACTAGTTCTGCTTCCATCCTGTCTGTCCCACTGTAGGCAGCCTGATGGCCCTCTGCTCCCAAGAGGTCACTGTATTGTTGCTGGACTTCTGAAGAGAGGCCCTATTTGCATCATCCCTACTGCAGCTCAGAATTCTGGGCTTAAAAACATCTTAGCAACCTCAGTCTTCCAGATAGCAGGAATTATAAAAGTGTGCCACTGCCCGGCTTCCACCATTTTTCAAAGGGCATTGTCATTACCATCATTGCACCTACTAGGCGGAACTCTATACATTACTTAGAAAAATAGAACTTTGGAGATGGAGAGAATTTAAAGGCCATCCCCCTTAGAGCACCCTAACAAATGCTTACCAAGATTTTAGAAAAGCATTGCACAAGATAGCAAAGAGTAGACTAGTTGATAATACCATCAGATGAACTTAGAATTGGTTAGAACTCAGAAAATGGTCAGACTCAAAATGTAGTCAGTCATTAATGGTTCCGTGTCAAGTTAGAAAGTGGTCTCTAGTGGAGTGTCCAGGGATCTGTATTCGACTCGGTGGTATTTAACTTTTTTTTTGCCAATTGATTGGATAAGATACTAGTTGACGTGGTTATCAAATCTGTGGATAACCCAAAGATAGTTAACACACTGGCTGACAGTATGGATTAAAAAAGATATTAATAAGCTAGTAGCATTGTTCTGCACCTAGTAAAATGAAATTGAAACAGAGAAGCATGGGATGGAACTGAAACCAAAAGGAAGAAGCAAAATGGGGAAAATAATACATACGATGAGCAAAATAATGCAAAAGGGAAGAGCAACAACCATGACAATTAAACCTGATAAAATTGTAATGACTAAGTCTGATCTCCATTGTGTGAAGTTTCTTAGTGATAGTAAGTTAATGGATTAAAAAGTTATGAAGGTATTATTCTATGTGATTAAGGATAGTCTCCTATTAGCCCGAACTGAGCACAGTATTTCCCTTCCCTGCTCCTACCCCGATCCCGTAGTCAACATGCAGTTCTACTGGGAATGACATGTGTCATTGATCAAGAGCTATTTCCATATTATTAATATAAAATGTTCCCAGCCCTAGAGATGGGAGGTCCTAGGTTCAAATCTGGCCTCAGACACTTCCCAGTTGTGTGACCCTGGGCAAGTCACTTGACCCCCATTGCCTAGCCCTTACCACTCTTCTGCCTTGGAGCCAATACACAGTATTGACTCCAAGACGGAAGGTAAGGGTTTAAAAAAAAAAATATATATATATATATAAAATGTTCATTTTTAGGAACACCATCACTGAGGCAGCAAGGTAACTTAGTAAATAGAGAATCAGGCCCAAGAGATGGGAGGTCCTGGGTTCAAATCTAGCCAAAATAATTCCTAATTGGGTGATATAAAAATTAAAATTAATATACAATATTTTCAAATATTATATTTTATAAGATTTATTAATAATCACTAAAAGTAACAAAATAAAAAAAGAACAACAAAAAAACCCACGTACCCATGGCTAATCTACCTGTTTAAACTGCCTGCTCCACCAATTTCCCGACTCAGGAAGAAAAGAGAGCTAGCCACGGAAGACCACCCTATTTATCTCCTGTCTACATCGGCATGTAATGACAGGAAGTCAGTGGGCTCCTGGGATATATAGTTCAAAGGCACAAGATTTCCAATTACACAGTGACTGGACAAGTTGTTTAAAAAAAATCATCATCATAGTTGATATGAGAGTACCTGTCTTCCTCTGGTGGCATTAACCAACTCTTCTTATTTCTGCTATCTCAAATATAGTTTGCTTGTCCGTATTTATTTGCTTGTTGTTTCTTCCATTCCGCTGTGAATTTCTTGAGGGCAAGAACTGTCTTCTGCCTCTTTTTGTATCCCCAGAGCTTACTTGGCATATAGTAAACATTTAGAATAAGTGTTTATTGACTGACAGAGACCCTGCTATTGGGTATCATTACCTCATCCACTCCTAGCAGCAGGCCAATCCTTCCATCCCCTTTTAAAAACAGATTAAAAGCAGAACTGGGAGAGCACTGTACATAGTAACAGCAAAACTGGACGATGATTAGCTGTGAAAACCAGGCTACCCTCAGCAATGGGACAATCCTGAAAGATTTATGCTCGGGAAACGCTATTAACCTCCAGAGAAAGAACTGTAGAAGTCATCTTCCACATCTGTGTGTCTTTGGTTTTATTTGGGGGTTTGGGTTTGTATGGGTGTGCTCTTACAGCAATGACCAACATGGAAGTGTGTTTTGCATGACAATAAAAAGAAAATTTAAAAAAAGATTCAAAAACTAGATCCCAAGGAGGCGAAAGGACTTCTGCAAATCACAGTAAATAGCAGAAATAACTTGAAACCTTCCAAATCCAATGCAAATAAATTCATTTGCCACAAAAATAAAAAGGGACTGATAAGGTTACCTTTTCCTGGAGATATTTGCATTTTAAGAGAAGCAAGTGGAAAAGAAATGAATTCTTCTCATAGTTTAACTATCTGTGATTTGGGTGAATAAAGGTAAAGGGTAAGAATCCTCCCAATAAACTTCTTGGAGAAAGAATAGGGCCACTTTTAGTTGTAGTAAGGGTGGTCAGGAGAGCTCCTTGATTTTCTAGATTAGAGCACTTTGCAGGGACCTAGACCTACTGTTCTGGCTTCTTGCTAAAAGCACATGAGCTCAGTGGATTGAGAGTCAGGCCTAGAGACAGGAGGTCCTAGGTTCAAATCTGGCCTCAGACATTTCCTAGCTGTGTGACCCTGAGTAAGTCCCTTAATTCCCATTGCCTAGCCCTTACTGCTCTTCTGCCCTAAAACCAATTCACAATATTGATTCCAAGATGGAAGGCAAGGTTTTTAAAAAAAAAAAAAAGAAATAAACAAAAATTAATTAATTAAATTGAGGGAAAAAAAGTACATAAGCTTTGATGGGATGACCCTGAGGACTCCTGATTAGGCTGTAGTGACCAGGGCCACATCAGAGATGCTTAGGCAATGACCAATATGGAAGTATGTTTTGCATGATAATACATGTATAATCTAGATCAAAATTGCTTACGGCCTCCAAGTTTGGGGAAGGAAGGAAGGATTGAAGGGAGGAAGGAAGGAAGGAAGGAAGGAAGAAGGAAGGAAGGAAGGAAGGAAGGAAGGAAGGAAGGAAGGAAGGAAGGAAGGAAGGAAGGAAGGAAGGAAGGAAGGAAGGAAGAAAGGAAAGAAGGAAGGAAGGAAGGAAGAAAGGAAAGAAGGAAGGAAGGAAGGAAGGAAGGAAGGAAGGAAGGAAGGAAAGAAGGAAGGAAGGAAGGAAGGAAGAAGGAAGGAAGGAAGGAAGGAAGGAAGGAAGAGGAAGGAAGGAAGGAAGGAGGGAAGAGGAAAGAAGGAAGAAGGAAGAAGGAAGGAAGGAAGCAGAAGAAGGAAGGAAGGAAGGAAGGAAGGAAGGAAGGAAGGAAGGAAGGAAGGAAGGAAGGAAGGAAGGAAGGAAGGAAGAAAGGGAGGAAGGAAGAAAGGGAGGAAGGAAGGGAGGAAGGAAGGGAGGGAGGGAGGGAGAAAGGGAGGGAGGAAGGAAGGAAGGGAGGGAGGGAGGAAGGAAGGAAGGAAGGAAGGAAGGAAGGAAGAAGGAAGGAAGGAAGGAAGGAAGGGAGGAAGGAAGGGAGGAAGGAAGGGAGGAAGGAAGGGAGGAAGGAAGGGAGGGAGGAAGGGAGACAATTTGGATCTTGTAATTTTGGAAGATTAAAAAGCAGGGGGTCTGTCCTCACTTTTTATGTTAAGGGAAAGAACTGAGGCCACCACAGACAACATACTAGCCTGTGATTTAGGTCTGAGTACTAGTTTCAGCTCTGGCGCTGATCCCTTCTGTGCATGAGGCCAAATCAGTGAACTGGATCTAAGTTTCCTCGTCTATAAAATGAAGGGATTCACCCACTGGGGTTCAGTGGCTAGAGGGTTGGACCTAGCGTCCAAAAGAGCTGAATTCAGATCCTGCCTCAGACACACAGAGCTGGGGGAGACTGTGGGCAAACCGTTGAATCCCTCTTTTCTCTGGAAATGGAGCCCATGAAAGCAGCTGCTTCATTGGGGCGTCCTGAAGAGAGAAGAGAGAATAAGATGCGTAAAATAAGACATGTAAAACATTTTGCAAGTCCTCAAATGTTTTGTAAACCTTTAAATACTACCTAAATGGCAACTATTATTATTATTATTATCGTACCACTTCTGAGGTCTCTGCTAACTCTCACATTCTAAAATTCAGGACTTGGAGCCCAAAGAGACTGCAGAGAGCACTGGCTCTAATTAGCTACGGCTGGGTGGTGGCGTGGCCTTTGGGGATGGAATTGGAAGGCCTACACTCAACTCTGGCCTTATTAGGCACTGTGATCCTGGGCAAGACGCTAGAATGCCTGTCTGCCTCAGTTTCCTCAATTGTAAAATGAGGATCATAATAGCACCTACTTGGCAAGGTTGTTATGAGTATCAAAGGAAATAAGATATGTAAAGGGCTTATTTAGCACAGTGTCTGCTACTTAATAAATGCTTATTCTTAACAATTTCCTTATTTTATAGAGACCCACAGATTTATACTAGCAAGTAACAGAGCTGGGCTTGAAACCCAGGGTTTTTGTTGTTCAGTCATTTCAGTCATGTCCAACTCTTTGCAGACCCATCTGGGGTTTTCTTGGCAAAGATACTAGAATTTTTTGCCATTTCCTTCTCTAGCTCATTTTACACATGAGGAAACGGAGGCAAATGAGTTTCAGTGACTTGCCCAGGGTCACACAGCTAGTAAGTATCTGAGGCCATATTTGAACAAGGTTCTTCCTGACTCCAAGCCCAACACTCTAACTGCCTCTCAGATCCAGGGTACCCACCTCCAAAACCTAACTGCTTTTAAGCCAACATTATGAAATGCCTAAGAGTAAGTCTGGTCCATTCTAGGATAGAGAATGTCTCTGGAGGTTCTGTTTAATCATGTGTCTCACTAAAACAAATATGAAACATCAGGGGCAACTGGGTGTCTCAGTGGATGGAGAGCCAGGCCTAGAGATGGTTAAGTCCTGGGTTCAAATCTGACCTAACTCTGTGACCCTGGGCAAGTCACTTAACCCCCATTGCCTAGCCCTTACTGCTCTTCTCCTTGGAACCAATACACAGTATTCATTCTAAGACAGAAGGTAAGTTGTTTTTTTTTTAATATATGAAACAAAAAGATCTTTTTTAAAATTTCTAATTCTTTTAAAGGATAGTCTTGTTTCTATGATGCTGTTCTTCTAAAATTAGTTTGTTAAAATGTGCAGTAACCAGTTATTCAACAAATACTGGTTGAAAGCCTACTAGCTTTAAGCGACTATGAGATACAAAAACTGTGTATATAGTATTAGAGGAGAGATTAGATTTCACTCTGTATCCCTTTTCCAGTTCACTCATTTTTGAAAAGTTAAATAAAACAGGTGTCAGCATAAATCCCGGTAGAACAACTCTTTACATAAGAAGTATTCATTTGTCCCTACCCTTATTACTCTTATTTCTTGCCCATAATCTTCCCTAAGGACAAAATAATCCCCTTTAAGCTCCCAAGCACTCAGTTAAAAAAATGACCTTAGACGAACTTTATCTGCACTACTTTTTAAGACTCATCTGTTAAGAGCCTTCTGTGTGCCAGGTACCGTGCTAATTGCTAGGGAGGAATTGGGGTTTTGACTATTCTCAGGTTCTGTGCAAAATGCTAGGGATAGAACTCTTTATTTAAGATAAAAAATAGTCTCTGCTCTCAAAGAGCCCATAGTTTGATGTGGAAGATAACATGAAAACAACTCTGGATATATCAGAAATAATCAACACTCTGAATAAATTGATACTTATCCTTATCCAAGAATCCCTTCATCAAATCCTAATGAATCCAAATCTGGCCTCAGACACTTCCTAGCTGTGTGACCCTGGGCAAGTCACTTAACCCTGATTGCCTAATCCTTACCAGTCTTCTGTCTTAGAGTTGTTACTAGGACAGAAAGCAAGGTGTTTTTTTGTTTTTTTTTTAATATATATCCAGTGGGAAGGGTGAGGGAAGGGGAGGGAGGGAAATAATATAATTCTTGTAACCAAGGAATAATGTTCTAAATGGGCTAAATAAATTAATTTAAATTTAAAAAATAATTAATAAATATACATTCCAAGAGTTTGCTTAGTAGCCAAGTGAAACTTTCTGATCTGGACAAAGACTCCAGGACCCTTCCAGGAATAGTCATATCATGAATGGCTGTTATGCATTGTGGCCAGTTACCAATTAGACTGAACTCTTGCTGATGACATCTGGACCCAGAGATTGATGTGTGGCTCCTCGATTTTATTTTTCCCTGACCTGTGATTTCAGTGGCTGAGGGAACAAGGGAACTCCCAGAAGTTCCTATGGAGAAACTTTGTCTTCAATGAAGATTAGCAACTTCTCTACCACTTGGAGTCCTTGAGAATTCTCTGGGGGCCCCCAAAAGTGAAGAGGCACACAAGTAGGATGTGATAAAGATGGGATTCCCCCCACATCATCCTGACTCCAAGGCAGTTCTCTATTCACTATGCCAAATTGATTCTCATTGGTTTGATGAACTCTGATTTGCCATTTTAAAAATCTTTATGACTTTACAATCTTTTGCTTCAAAAGACGCTTTAGGGAGTCTTCCTTAAGTTCTTCCCCAGGAAACACCTAGACATTTCATTTAGATAACTTTATCTCCTTTTCAATCCTCAAGCATTTATTAAGCATCAATTATTATGCACTAGGCAGCCAGGTGATGCAGTGGATAGAGTGACAGATCTCGAGTTCAAATCTGGTATCAGGCATTTACTAGCAGTAAGTTCCTGTGCAAATCACTTCATGCTATTTGCCTCAGTTTCCTCATCTGTAAAATGAGCTGAAGAAGGAATGGCAAACCACTCCAGTATCTTTGCCAAGAAACCCAAGTGGGGTCCTGAAGAATTAGAAAAGTGGGGGAGGGAAAGAATATGATTCTTGTAACCAAGGAATAATGTTCTAAATTGACTAAAATAATAAAAATTAAAATAAAAAAGAATTAGATAAAAATGAAATGATTAAACTGACTGAACAACAAAACGTGAAAGGTAGAGTACTAGGGGAGAAAAAGATGCGCGTAGATAAATGAATGCAAGATGTATGGTCCTTGGATGCTCTGGCCCGGCTCCTTTCTTCAAGGCATCGTCTTACAGGAAAGGCTAGTCTCAGGATGCATTTGCCAGGCTAACCCCTTCGGAGGAAAGGAAGCAGAAATGGACGGCGGTGGTCCTTCCACTTTTTGCTACTTCTCAAAGAATAAGCGTTCCCTGGAGCGAAGGCTGCAGCGCCGCTCACGCCTTCCAAACCTGGAGCTGAGATCTGGAAGCTGGCAGGCGTGAACTCTGTCCTGCACTGAAATGCAGGGCAGTCCGTTTTAGGAATGTTGCTGGAATGCTACCGAGTGGGTCCTCCCACAGAACTGTGCTGCTTTGTACCTGTCTCTGCCCCGCCCGTCCTAGACCTACTGGAGCGGTATGCGGAGAAAGTTGGGGGTTTTTTTTTCATCCTCATGAGAGACGGGATCAGAAATGTAGGAAAATGGCAACTAACGATGTCTTCTTCACCCCACATCCCTCAACCTGCGAAGGAACTGGGAGATCACAGGGCCAGAGCCAGAATTGTTCAGTCCTGTCCTGGAGGTCTACGAGAAGCTATGAAACATGTCAGATCCTCTGCCCTTAAAAACGCTATAGGTTATTGGGCAGGAAACTGCCTTTGCCAATGGAGACAGGTCCCTCCTCCACAGTGTACTGTCCCAGAAAGTAGCTTGGAGGTCTAAGAGATTAAATTATTTACTCAGGGGGAGCCTGGCAGTATCTGTCACAGGTGGGACTTGAACCCCATCTTCCTGACTCATGCTGTCTTCACTGTTCCATTTGAGTTTTTTAATTGTGTATAGTTAGAAATTCTTGAACCCTAAAACTACATTACCCAAAGTTCCTTTCTGTATTACCTAGAGTCCTTTTCCCTTTTCCTGCGAGTTTTTAGCGAGATGGTATTTAAGTGGGCTGTAACTCCTCCCACGGGCCCTTTGACTGGCAACCACTGAGTTCAGGCATTTCTTTTGCTCTAGTTATTATTAATAAAACTTTATAAATATAATAGTTATTGATTATTAATTAAAAAACCACAATTGTCACAAAAAGGAATTCAGTATAATAGATAGACCGCCAAACTTAAAATTAGGGTGATATGGGTCTAAAACCTTGATTCATGAATTTTTCATCCTATTTGGGTGCTCTTGGCCAAATTGGTTAACATCTCTGGCACCAATTCTTCCTCTGTAGAATGAAAGAGATGAATTAGACAGTCCCTTCCAGCTCTGCGAACCCACCTGTGACATTTACTACTTATATGACAGGGAATAACACTTGATCTGAGTCTCAATTCTCCTGTCTATACATGGGAATAATAATACCTGTGATGCCTATTTCAAGAAGTTGTGATGAAGTTTAAATGAGAAAAAATATAAAGCATTTTGTACATTTTAAAGCTTATTTAGATATTGGCTATCATGATTATTATCATTATTGACTCAATAAGTAGAGGACGAGTAAAGAATATATTGGTGTCTCCTTGCTTTCATTAAGTGTTTCAGTCTAGTTTTATCTGAAGAGTTCAATGTGATCTAATCTCATTGCCACAAGAGTGAGCATCTAAGAGAATTCTTTACTTTTTTCTGATATCTTTTAAATTAAAAAAAATAATTTAATCTTTTAAACTTATTATATTGAAACTAGTGCTTTGTGTTTTTCAAGAAAATTGCAGTGAATTAAGTGGTTTCTAAATCACTGAATGGTCATCAAAGCAGGAGTTTTCAGTGGTAGCAGAACCATCTTGGTAAATGGGGTAAACCAGGTTGAGGGTAAGGACAATCCACAGGTTGCAAACTGTCATTGGTTGGGGAGTATTTACCCCAAGCATGTGAAGACCTTCAGTTAAAGGAATGGGCAGATGATAATAATTTGCTCCAACAGCCAAAAGGATGAAGGTCGTTGAGGCAGTCACTGTAGAGTGCTTAGAGATTGGTCAAACATTGAACACATCAAGGTCTTCCACTGAATTCCACTTCCACTGAATTTATCCATCACCATTCCTGGGACATTTATCTTATCACCAGATTTAGAGAACTCTGGAAGAGAGAGTGAGGCTGATGAATTTGTGCATCTCTTCTTCACTTAAATCCAATTTACTCAGGAGTCAAGACATCATTCCATGAAATACTGGTTCTCTTTGAAAAGGAAGGAAGAACAGCAATAAATCATTCAGTCACTTTTAAAGCAGACATTTTCAATGGCAAAGAAGCCAAAAGGAGATTAGGGAATGCATGGTAAAGAAAGAGAGAACCTGGCTGCTAAACTCAGAAGGATCTATGATTTCATCAATGGGGATGTGCCCTCCAATGGGGCAGATTTCATGCCTGCCCATCCTCGATGACACTTGTCTAGTTTCTCTACATCTTCTTAGCTTTTTCCTCCATCGACCCACTTTTTTCTTTTATTGCTCATTATTTGCCATTTGCACTTCTACTGTAAGTTGTTTTGTCCCGCTCCGATTATAAACTCTTTGAAAGCGGGATCTGCCTCCTCTGTGTTCTGAAGCCCAAAATCTACCCATGATGACAATTTAATACCTTGTAGGTACTAATTAGTCATGATGGATTTTGTTCCCTCCAAGTGAAATCTGACCTTTACTCCCTACTATATTAACTCCTCCCTCTCATGGTCTACTTCCCAGAGTGTCTGGCTTAGATGGTAATCCTCCTGGTCAGAAGGAATGTCTCATAAATGCTGATAATGAACTTAACAATGTGACAGGTCCTGCTAGACGAGTCAGGTACTCCCTGGGTAAGAGATGAACTCTTTCAGATCCTGAGTCCTTTTCAGCACAGTGTGATATAATATTAATGTTATTGCAAAACACCTTTAAAGGACCCAACAGACATATCCCCCTCCTTTCTTTGCCAGAGTGAAAAATTATGCCTAAACTATTACAAAACCTATCAAATTTTCCTGAAAATTTTTCACCTTTTTTTATTCTTTGTTCCAAATGATGGCTTTCCAGAAAGGGGAATAGGGAAGTATAGATTAGAAAATGAAGGGGATATATAAAAAAGATATGATGAAAAATGTTAATACCTCTTATAGTCTGAAATAATTAGTGTATTTCACACAAAGGAGTCACTTAACAGATCCCCAGAAACTGCTCTATAAAGAGACTTCAGAAAAGTAGGAATCACTCTGTTGTTGTTCTACAGTGGGTTTTTTTTTTTTCAATCTTGTCCTACTCTCAGTAACCCCCATCGAGGTTTCCTGGGCAAGAACACTGGAGTGGTTTACCATTTCATTCTCCAGTTCATTTTTACAGAGGAGGAAACTGAGGTAAAAAGGGTTAAGTGATTTGCCCGTATTTTCAGTCACATCTAACACTTCATGACCTCATTTGGAATTTTCTTGGCAAAGATACTGGAGTGGCTCTCCATATCTTGCTCTGGCTCATTTTTTTTCAGTTGAGGAAACTGAGGCAAACAGGATTAAGTGACTTGCTCAGGATCACACAGCTAGTAAGTGCCTGGTGCCAGATTTGATCTCAGGTAAATCAATCTTCCTAATTTCAGGCCCAGCAATCACTTAGAGATATTTAAAGACTAGAAACTACTGTAGAACATTTTGCAAATTATTCGATTAGATGGCAATAATGATTCTGAAGTCTGAACAAAGTCAAATGGGCCAGGCTTCTACTAAACCCTTACAGAACCATCAACTTCATCCAGATTGCCTTAGTTGCCAAATTGTTATAACTGTTATATTTTTATGCTACTTTCCAGCTTCACAAAGCACTTTACATACAATGTAGACCATTTAATTTGATCCTCACAGTACCTTAAAGGAGATACTTTACTTATCCCCACTTTATAGACAGAATAACTAAGGGTCAGACTTGCCCTTGGTAATATATCTCATAAATGGCAGGGGCAGGGGGCAGCTCACTGTGGATTGGAGAGCCAGGTCTAGAGATGGTGTGGTCTTGGTTTCCAATCTGGCCTCAGACACTTCCCAGCTGTGTGACCCTGGACAAGTCACTTGACCCCTATTGCCTAGCCCTTACCACTCTTCTGCCTTGGAGCCAATACACAGTATTGATTCTAAGATAATAAATGCGAGAGGCAGGATTTGAACCCAGGTCTCACCTTATTTCAAGTTCAGCATTCTATTGGATTGACCTCCCTTTTTCCTTGTGCCTCTGTTTATTATGTTCCTTCCACCTGAAAATGCCCTCCCCCATCCCATTTCCACCTGTCAAAATCTTATGCATCTCTCATATTCAAGTATTTAGAATCATAGGTTGAGAGCTGGAGGGAAACTAAGAAAACCATCTAGTGTGAGTCCATTATACCGATGAAGGAAACAGACTCCAGAGTACTTTGCACATAACTGAATCAGCAAACAATTGTTAGATATCTGAATAAATGAGTGTTGTCACAGAAGAATGCTGGAAAATACAGATGGTTTTTCTCTTGATGTTTTTGTGGATAAACATTTTCTTAAACCTGTGTTACCACTTTCCTGGGGGAGGATCTACTAGGCAAGAATCAGAGCAGGCATCTCAAGCTCCAGAAAGATAAATGACAAGGGCACCCAGTTAATAAGAGACAGTCTTGGAATTCGAACCCAGATCCTCTGACTACAAATCTAGAATGCTTTTCCACCATATAGCCTTTCACAATCTCTTAGGATAAGTTATATCTTTTTCTGTACAGTTCCCTCAATTTTATGTTAATTCTTATTAGTTCCAGTTCGAGGGTGATCTTTTCTGAGCTTGTCCTCGAATTCAAGGGATTTTATCTTTTTGGATCAGATAAGCTACCTGTGCACTGAACCAAGAGGCATAGACCAAAATCCTATTTTTCTTTTATAATGAGTATTTAAGTTGAACTTGAGCTATCCATATTGAAATTCAGCCAGTGCAAGGGCATCCTTTGCCAAATGATTCCAAGAATGGAAATTATAGTCTTTTGTACTTTATAATAATAGCTAATAATTTACTAACATAATGTATGGAATTTAAACACATAAATATAAACCTATAAAATGTTAATTCTATATTAAGATGATTTATTATTAACTTATATAATACTTTAAAATTTACAAAGCTCTTTACAAATATTTTATTTTATCCTCACTAGAATCCTGAGAGATAGATGCCATCATTCTTCTCATTTTACAAATTAAGAAACTGAGGTTGGCAGTGGTTAAATGACTTGCTGAGGTCATGTAGCTAATAAATGTTTGAGCCCAAATTTGAACTCAAGTCTTCCTAACTCTAGGTCCAGCAATCAATCCACTGTGGCACATAAACAAATAAGCACTGAGAGAATGTTGTGATTTTTGAAGCAATCATAGTTAAATCTGTCAACTGCTATAATCATTTTTCTTTTCCTCAACAGAGTATTCAACTCGTAGGACATACTAAGAATGGCCAAGGGTGACTCCACTGTGCGCTGCTTCCAAGGTCTTCTGATTTTTGGAAATGTGATTATTGGAGTAAGTAATAAATTCAGGAATGGAAAAGCTTTTGAGTGAACAAGATCTTATTGTTAGGACAGGAAGGAAAGTCATCAATTAGGGAAAAAAATCTTTACATCGAATATCTCCGAGACAGATTTGATACGCAAGATATATAAGGAATTAATACTAATATGTAAGACTAAGAGCTATTCCCCAATGGATAATTAATCAAAATACATTTGGAAATAACTATACAAACTGTGGCACATAAATGTAATGGATTATTA